>NC_029776.3:71427824-71428433 GCF_000817695.3 Arachis duranensis | reverse complement strand
ATGCTGCCCTGCCCTCGCGGAGGGCAGGGCAGTGTTTTCACTTTGATGTCCCAAGTTCGAACCATGGCCGAAACACACGCTACTTAATTTCCTTGGCTTTCTTGGCACCAAAGTAAGGCCTAGTTTCTTGCTTTCTCATGGCCCTTAAAGATGCCTTTCGTTCCTGCCTCAATTGTACGCCAAATAATTGATTGCTATATATCGTTGGAAAGCTCTGAATGTCAGCTTTCCAACGCAACTGGAAGCACATCAATTGGACGTCTGTAGCTCATGTTATAGCCCTTTGAAGTAGGCATGGTCATGCTGTGTGCGGCCAGATTTTAACTTAGCGAAAATCTTGCTCCAACCTCACTTTGTTTCATCATGATTCTGCCCTGCCCTTGGCAAGAGCAGGGCAGTGTGCGTGCTGGCAGCTTCCTTCCTTGATTTGGTCATGGGCTACGCTTTTAAAAGCGTGGCCTAAGACTCCAAAGTATACCCCAACTTCAAAGTGTACCCCAAAGCTCTTTTTTTCTCCTTTTTTTGTGCTTCTTTGCTTCTTTTTCTTCTTATTTTCTACAAGATTTATAAAATTAAAATATCAAGAAAATATATCATTTAAGTACAAAA
>NC_029776.3:71425084-71427038 GCF_000817695.3 Arachis duranensis | reverse complement strand
CTCAAGCAATAATTAGAACAATGGCTATGGGGCTAAGATGGATCATGAATGTCTTACACAATGAAATGTTAGTAGTACATGTGTTTCAAGCAAGCAAAATTGAGGATAACAATCAAGGCACGGAGAAATAAAAACACTATGATTGCAAATATAAGATGGTGTGCATGATACATTGCATAAAAAAAAAATAAGTGGCACACCAAACTTAGTGTGACACTTTCACTTGAAATTGATGCAAGTATCTAATAGATATTGGAACCAAATTTTGTTGCATAGCAACACCAAACTTAGAATGCAATCATATGTTAATTTATTTGAATTAAAACTAAGCAGGTGAAACTGATATTTGTTAAGTACAATCACCAAGCCAAAAATCTGTCATGAATAAAGCTCTCTTGGTAATGTATTAACAAACACAGTAAATAAGCAAACTAAAATGAAAGCATTAAAAACAAAGAATTAACTAAAGTAAACAGAATAACAAAATATCAAACCAAAAGAAAATTAACACTGCAAAGACATTATAGTTATGCAGACAAGTGGTGTTGCTTGAATGAATTGCATAGAAAATAAGTGGCACACCAAACTTAAAATCTTGGTGTGTCACTTTCATTTTTTATTTGATGCAATCATCCAAAAAGATTGAAAACAATTTGCTGCAAGGCAACACCAAACTTAGAATGTAACCATATGCCAATTTATTGAATTTAAACAAAGCATAGAAAGAAATGTACCTACAGTTGGGTTACCTCCCAACAAGTGCTCTTTTAGTGTCATTAGCTTGACATGTTGCTCTTCACTTTCTTCCTCTTCTTCCAGTTTGTTAAGAGGAATGACCTCAAATGGGGAGAAGATTCAGCTACTATCCCTTGCCTTGGCCTTTCCTCAGCAAGCTTCCTTTTGCAAATGGCTTGATTGATCTTGCTTGCTGGATTAGGGACAGAATTGGTGCTCTTGTTAGTTGCCTTCACTTCTTTGAATTCAAGACTTGTTTGCTGTGTGATTATTGGAGTTTTTTCTTCATTAAGAGCCTCTTGCATTGGTGGTTCCATGAGCTTTTCCTCCAGGACCTTTTGAATTGGTGGCTCCATGAGCTTTTCCTCTATGTACTTCTCTGCTTCACTTGAGTTTGGAATGACTTCCTCACTTTCTTACTCCTCCACTTCCTCCCTTGCACCCAACATTTGACTTAATAGTCCTTTTATGGAGGAGGTTTGTTGTTCTTCCCAAGATTTCTTCATCTCCTCTTCATATTTTTTGATCACAGATTCAAGGGAAGTTTGTGAGGATTGTGAATGTTCATGTTCCCTTTTCATCTCAAGTGCAGTTTCATTTTCAACCACCTCATTCTTCATTGAAAGTTCACTTGATACAGTAGCCTCCTCATCTTGCTCTTCCTCCATTGAAATTTCAATTGATATAGGAACCTCTTCTTCCTCTTCTTCACTCACAGATTGTTCCTCATCCTTAACACTTGGTGATCCTGAATGAATCTTCCTTTGCTCTACATGCCCTTCTGTTTTCTTGAGGAGGAATTCTTGTTCTGTTCAGCGTTGTTTTTGTTCTTCCATAATTTGTTCTTGTCTTTCCAATAATTCTCTGGACTTTTGAAGGGGATCCTCAGCCACTAGCTCAAAGGATAAAGGTTGAGAGTAATTTTGTGGTTGGTGAGATGAGTTGTATGGATCTTGGAGGGAATTTTGTGTTGAGGCATAATCAAATGATGAACACTCTTCCAAGTATGCTCTGGCAGCACAATCAAGTGATAATGTTCTTAAATAATTAGAATGTGAATCATTGCATTTCCCTTCCCAGCCATCTTTTGTGTACGTGCCATAATAGTATGAGTCACTTTGTGGCTCTGGGAAATAGTTCATCTCACTTGATTGTTCATACTCCCTCATTCCTTGTTGATACTCCCATCCACCATGAGGATAATGATATGAATCATTTT
>NC_029776.3:71408341-71423593 GCF_000817695.3 Arachis duranensis | reverse complement strand
TGAAGTTCCAAGTTCGAAACTTGGTGGATGCACACGCTACTCCTTTTCCTTGGTTTATTTTTGCTTATTTTTGGCCCTTAAAGATGCCTTTCGTTCCTGCCTCAATTGTACGCCAAATAATTGATTGCTATATATCGTTGGAAAGCTCTGATGTCAGCTTTCCAACGCAACTGGAAGCACATTAATTGGACGTCTGTAGCTCAAGTTATAGCCCTTTGAAGTAGGCATGGTCATGCTGTGTGCGGCCAGATTTTAACTTAGCGAAAATCTTGCTCCAACCTCACTTTGTTTCATCATGATTCTGCCCTGCCCTTGGCAAGAGCAGGGCAGTGTGCGTGCTGGCAGCTTCCTTCCTTGATTTGGTCATGGGCCACACTTTTAAAAGCGTGGCCTAAGACTCCAAAGTATACCCCAACTTCAAAGTGTACCCCAAAGCTCTTTTTTTCTCCTTTTTTTGTGCTTGTTTGCTTCTTTTTCTTCTTATTTTTTACAAGATTTATAAAATTAAAATATCAAGAAAATATATCATTTAAGTACAAAATCATTCAATATTTAAGCACAATTCATCAATTTCTTGTATGAAAAAGCATAGAAAAATAGGTATATGATGACTTGTCATCACCCCCAACAATAGAGTTTAGAGACTCATGCTGTACAGATACAAAGTAAAACGTGAAAATGTCATGAGGTACAAAAATAAATCTCTAAAAGTAGTTTTTATACTCAACTTAACCTAGGTTTACAGAAAATGAGTAAACTAAGATAGGTAGTGCAGAAATCCACTTCTGGGGCCCACTTAGTGTGTGCTTGGGCTGAGCATTGGAGCTTTCACGTGCATAGGCTATTCCTGGAGTTAAACACCAGCTTTGGTGCCACTTTGGGCGTTTAACTCCAACTTTTATGCCAGTTTTGGCGTTTCGACACTAGAAAATGGTAAAGAGCTGGCGTTCTAACGCCAATTTACGTCATCAAAACTCGCTCAAAGAATGGACTATCATATATTGCTGAAAAGCCTTGGATATCTACTTTCCAACACAGTTGGGAGCGCATCATTTGGAGTTCTGTAGCTCCAAAAAATCCACTTCGAGTGTAGGGAGGTCAGAATCCAACAGCATCAGCAGTCCTTTGTCAACCTCTGAATCAGATTTTTGCTCAGGTCCCTCAATTTCAGCCAAAAAATATCTGAAATCACAGAAAAACACACAATCTCATAGTAAAGTCTAGAAATGTGAATTTTGCTTAAAAACTATTAAAAATATACTAAAAACTAACTAAATTATACAAAAAAACTATATAAAAACAATGCCAAAAAGCGTATAAATTATCCACTCATCACAACACCAAACTTAAATTGTTGCTTGTCCCCAAGCAACTGAAAACAAAATAAGATAAAAAGAAGAGTATATACAATGAATCCCACAGTATCAATGAAACTTAGTTCTAATTAGATGAGCCGGGCTTGTAGCTTTTTGCTTCTGAATAATTTTGGCATCTCACATTTTCCTTTGAAATTCAGAATAATTGGCATCTATAGGAACTTAGAATTTTAGATAGTGTTATTAATTATCCTAGTTTAGTATGTTGATTCTTGAACACAGCTACTTTATGAGTCTTGGCCATGACTCTAAGCACTTTGTTTTCCAGTATTACCACCGGATACATAAATGCCACAGACACAAAACTGGGTGAACCTTTTCAGATTGTGACTCAGCTTTGCTAAAGTCCCCAGTTAGAGGTGTCCAGAGTTCTTAAGCACACTCTTTTGCTTTGGATCACGACTTTAACCACTCAGTCTCAAGCTTTTCACTTGGACTTGCATGCCACAAGCACATGGTTAGGGATAGCTTGATTTAGCAGCTTTGGCCTGGATTTTATTTCCTTGGGCCCTCCTATCCATTAATGCTTAAAGCCTTGGATCCTTTTTATCCTTGCCTTTTGGTTTAAAGGGCTAATGGCTTTTTTTCTTGCTTTTTCTTTTTCTTTTCTCTCATTTTTTTGCCATTTTTTTTCACTGCTTTTTCTTGCTTCAAGAATCAATTTCATGATTTTTTAGATTATCAATAACATTTCTCTTTATTCATCATTCTTTCAAGAGCCAACAATTTTAACATTCATAAACTTCACTATAAAAAATATGCACTGTTCAAACATTTATTCAGAGAACAAAAAGTATTTCCACCACATCAAAATAATTAAACTAGTTTTAAGATAAAATTTGAAATCAAAGTAATTCTTGTTCTTTTGTAATTAAGCACATTTTTATTTAAGAGAGGTAAAGGATTCATGGAATTTATTAATAACTTTAAGGCATAAACATTAGACACTAATAATCACGTAGTGAAGACACAAACATAGATAGAACATACAGCCTAAAAATCAAAAACAGAAAAATAAATAGACAAGGAGATTAAGAAATGATTCCACCTTAGTGAGGGTGGCGTCTTCCTCCTCTTGAAGAACCAATGGTGCTCTTGAGCTCCTCTATGTCTCTTCCTTGCCTTTGTTGCTCCTTCCTCATAGCTATTTGATATTCTCTAATCTCGTGGAGAATGATGGAGTGCTCTTGGTGTTCCACCCTTAATTGGTCCATGTTGTAACTCAAGCTTTCCAAAGTAGTGTTGAGTTACTCCCAATAATTGTGTGGAGAAAATTGCATCCCTTGAGGTATCTCAGGGATTTCTTGATAAGGGACTTCCTCATGCTCTTGTTGAGTGCCATGAATGGGCTCTCTAGTTTGCTCCATCCTCTTCTTAGTGATGGGCTTGTCCTCTTTCATCATGGTTCCTAGTGATCCATGCATTTGCATAGAACGCTTGAACCATTAAGATTCCGACTTGTTGAATGGGGTTGGCAAGAACTTCCCAACCTCTTCTTCGGATATTCGCCCTTTTTTAGCCTAAAAGGGACCTCAGGGATCACCTTCTTCTTGGCCACAACTTCATAGAAGTGGTCTTGATGGACCTTTGAGATGAATCTCTCCATCTCCCATGACTCAGAGGTAGAGGCAGTTGCCTTTCCTTTCCTCTTTCTATAGGCTTCTCTGGCCTTAGGTGCCATAAATGGTTATGGAAAAACAAAAAGAAATTCTTTTACCACACCAAACTTAAAATATTTGCTCGTCCTCGAGCAACAGAAAAAAGAAAGATGTAGAAGAAGAAGAAGTGTTGGGTGGGTTTGGGAGGGAAATGGTTTTGAATTTTGAAGGTGGGGGGGGGTTTTGGGGACGAGTGTTGTAGAAAGGTGTGAAGAGGAGAGAGAGTAAGTTGAGGTTGGTGGGGATCCTGTGGGGTCTACAGATCCTGAGGGGTCAAGGAATTCTCTTTCCTGCTCCAATTGGGCGTTCAAAACGCCTTAGAGTGCAATTCTGGCGTTTAAATGCCAGTTTGCTACCGTGTTCTGGCGTTTAAACGCCAACTTTCCTTCCTGTTCTGGCGTCTAAACGCCAGTTTGTTGCCTTGTTCTGGCATTTAAACACCCATAAAGGTGCCAGATTGGGCATGTAAACGCCTATTTTGCTACCCTTACTGGCGTTTAAACGCCAGTAAGTCCTTCCTCCAGGGTCTGCCGTTTTCAATGCCGTTTTTGAATTTTTTTTTTCTTTATTTTTTGTCTTTCTGACTTCACATGATCATCAACCTAAAAGAAAACAAAATAATATAGAAGAAATTAAACTAAAATTGGGTTGCCTCCCAATAAGCGCTTCTTTAATGTCTTTAGCTGGACCTTACTAAATGTTTATTCTAGTCTTAGTTTTGAGCACTCTTGCTCAATATTGCTTTCAAGATAGTGTTTGACTCAATATTGCTCAATATTGCTTTCCTGAAGCTCCAGATATCCATATGGTGACACACCTGTAATCACATATGGTTCCCTCCACCGGGATTTTAATTTCCCAGGGAATAGTCTGAGTCTAGAGTTAAATAATAGGACTTTTTGTCCCTGTTCAAACACTCTGGATGACAATTTCTTGTCACACCACTTTTTTGCTTTCTCCTTGTAAATTTTTGTATTTTCGAAAGCATTGAGTCTAATCTCTTCTAGCTCATTCAACTGGAGCAATCTTTTCTCTCTAGCTAATCTAGCATCAAGGTTTAGGAATCTGGTTGCCCAGTACGCTTTGTGTTCCAATTCTATGGGCAGATGATAGGCTTTGCCATACACAAGTTGGTGTGAAGAAGTTCCTATAGGAGTCTTGAATGCTGTTCTATATGCCCACAGAGCATCATCCAAGCTTTTTGCCCAATCCTTTCTACGGGCCATTACAGTCTGTTCCAGGATTTTTGTTAGTTCTCTATTAGAGACCTCAGCTTGCCCATTTGTCTGTGGATGATATGGAGTTGCTACCTTGTGGCTAATTCCATACCAGACCATAGCAGAGTAAAGTTGTTTATTGTAGAAATGAGTGCCTCCATCACTGATTATTGCTCTAGAGACACCAAATCTACTGAAGATGTGTTTCTGGAGGAACTTTAGCACTATTTTAGTATCACTAGTGGGTGTTGCAATTGCCTCTACCCATTTAGATACATAGTCTACTGCCACCAGAATATAAGTGTTTGAGTTTGAAGGTGGGAAAGGCCCCAAGAAGTCAATACCCCATACGTCAAACAATTCAATCTCAAAGATTCCTTGTTGAGGCATGGCATAACCATGAGGCAGATTACCAGCTCTCTGGCAACTGTCACAGTTCCGTACAAACTCTCAGGAGTCTTTATAGAGAGTAGGCCAGTAGAAGCCGCATTGGAGAACTTCTGTGGCTGTTTGCTCACTTCCGAAATGTCCTCCATATTGTGAACCATGGCAGTGCCAAAGGATCCTCTGTGCTTCTTCTCTAGGCACACATCTATGGATTATTCCGTCTGCGCATCTCTTAAAGAGATATGGTTCATCCCACAAGTAGTACTCTGCATCAAAAATTAATTTTTTTGTTTGCTGCCTGCTATACTCCTTGGGTATGAACCTTGCACCCTTATAGTTTGCAATGTCTGTAAACCATGGTACTTCCTGAATGGCAAAGAGTTGCTCATCCGGAAAGGTTTCAGAGATCTCAATGATGGGGAGGGACACCCCTTCTACTAGTTCTATCTGGGACAAATGATCTGTCACTTGGTTTTCTATCCCTTTTCTGTCTCTTATTTCTATATCAAACTCTTGCAGAAGCAGCACCCACCTTATGAGCCTGGGTTTTAAATCCTGCTTTGTGAGTAGATATTTAAGAGCAGCTTGGTCAGTGTACACAATCACCTTTGATCCTACCAAATAGGATCTGAACTTGTCAATGGCATAAACCACTGTAAGAAATTCCTTTTCTGTGGTTGTGTAATTCTTCTGTGCATCATTTAGGACACGGCTGGCATAGTAAATGACATGCAGAAGTTTCTCATGCCTCTGTCCCAATACTGCACCAATGGCATGGTCACTGGCATCACACATCAGTTTGAATGGTAATGTCCAGTTAGGTGCAGAAATGACTGGTGCTGTGACCAGCTTAGCCTTCAGAGTCTCAAATGCCTGCAGACACTCTATGTCAAATATAAATGGTGTGTCAGTAGCTAGCAGATTACTTAGAGGTTTTGCGATTTTTAAAAAATCCTTTATAAACCTCCTATAGAATCATGCATGCCCCAGAAAGCTTCTGATTGCCTTAACATTGGTAGGTGGTGGTAATTTTTCAATTACCTCCACCTTATCTTGATCCACCTCTATTCTTCTGTTCGAAATCTTGTGCCCAAGGACGATCCCTTCAATCACCATAAAATGACATTTTTCCCAATTTAAAATCAGGTTAGTCTCTTGGCACCTTTTTAGAATAAATGTCAGGTGATCAAGACAGAAGCTGAATGAGTCTCCATATACTAAGAAGTCATCCATGAAGACTTCCAGAAATTTCCCCACCATATCAGAGAAAATAGAGAGCATACATCTCTGAAAGGTTGCAGGTGCATTACACAGCCCAAATGGCATCCTTCTGTAGGCAAATACTCTAGATGGGCATGTGAATGCTATTTTTTCTTGATCCTGGGGATCTACTACAATTTGGTTGTAGCCTGAATAGCCATCCAAAAAGCTGTAATAATCATGACCTGCTAGTTTTTCTAGCATCTGGTCTATGAATGGTAAAGGAAAATGATCCTTTCTGGTGGCTGTATTGAGTCTTCTGTAGTCAATACACATGCGCCACCCTGTAACTGTTCTTGTAGGAACCAGTTCATTTTTCTCATTATGAACTACTGTCATGCCTCCCTTATTGGGGACGACTTGGACAGGGCTCACCCAGGGGCTATCAGAAATTGGATAAATAATCCCAGCCTCTAGTAATTTAGTGACCTCTATCTGCACCACGTCCTTCATGGCTGGATTCAGCCACCTTTGTGGTTGAACCACTGGCTTACCATTATCCTCTAAGAGAATCTTGTGTATGCATCTTGCTGGGCTAATGCCCTTAAGATCACTTATGGACCACCCAAGAGCTGTCTTATGTGTCCTTAGCACTTGAATCAGCGCTTCCTCTTCCTGTGGCTTTAAGGTAGAGCTTATGATCACAGGAAAAGTGTTGTCTTTTCCTAGAAATGCATATTTCAGGGATAGTGGTAATGGTTTGAGCTCGAGTTTGGGGTGCTTTTCCTCTAATTGAGGAATTTTTAGAGGTTCTTCTGTTTCCTCTGGCTCCTCCAGATCAGGCTGAACATCTTTAAATATGTCCTCTAACTCTGATTTGAGACTCTCAGTCATATTGACTTCTTCTACCAGAAAGTCAATAAGATCCACTTTCATGCAGTCTTTTGGTGTGTCTGGATACTACATAGCTTTGACATCATTCAACTTAAACTCATCCTCATTGAATCTCAGGGTCACTTCCCCCTTTTGGACATCAATGAGAGTGCGTCCAGTTACTAGGAAAGGTCTTCCTAGAATGAGAGTTGCACTCTTGTGCTCCTCCATTTCCAGCACTACAAAGTCAGTGGGAAAGGCAAATGGCCCAACCTTGACAATCATGTCCTCAATTATGCCTGATGGGTATCTAATGGAGCCATCAGTAAGTTGAAGACAGATCCGGGTTGGTTTGATCTCTTCAGTCAAACGAAGCTTTCTGATAGTGGATGCAGGGATTAGGTTGATACTTGCCCCAAGATCACATAGAGCTGTCTTGGTGCAAATTCCTTCTAATGTGCATGGTATCATAAAGCTTCTGGGATCCTTAAGCTTCTCTGGTAAGCTTTTTAGAATGACTGCACTGCATTCCTCGGTGAGAAAAACTTTCTTAGTTTCTCTCCAGTCCTTCTTATGGCTTAAGATTTCTTTCATGAACATAGCATAAGAGGGTATTTGCTCAAGTGCTTCTGTAAACGGAATCTTTATTTCAAGAGTCTTGAGATAGTCTGCAAAGCGGGCAAATTGCTTATCCTGTTCCGCTTGGCAGAGTTTCTGAGGATAAGGTATTTTGGCTTTATATTCTTCAACCTTGGTTGCTGCAGGTTTATTTCCTACAGAAGCAGGCTGAGACGCCTTCCTGAGGGAGTTATTATCAGCACTTGCGGGTGTCTGATCCCTTACTGACGTTTGAAAGCCATGATTGGGCACTGGATTGGCGTTTAACGCCAGATTCCTACCCTGTTCTGGCATTTGAACGCCAGAATTGAACATGGAATTGGCATTTGACACCAAATTTTCACCCTTTTCTGGCATTTGAACGCCAGAGCTGGGCATCCACTGGGCATTTAACGCCAGTTTGTCACCCTTTTTGGCGTTTGGATGCCAGAATCATTCCTCTCTGGGCTCTTACTGTCTTCAGAGGGATTTTGGGTAGCATTCTATTCATCCTCTGTCAGCTGTTCTTTCCTTGGCTTTCTGCTGCTTTGAGTTGATGTATTTAATGTTCTTCCACTCCTTAATTGAACCGCTTGACATTCTTCTGTTATTTGTTTAGATAATTATTGTCTTGTCTGGTCAAGTTGTGCTTTCATATTCTTATTAGCATCCCGAGTATCTTGTAACATTTCTTTAAATTTTGCTAATTGTTTTGTCAGAGTAAGTAATTGCTGGTTGAGTTCAGCAACTTTTTCTGGAGGACTAAGGTCAGTGGGTACTGCTTTAGTCTCTTCCTTCATGGAGGACTCACTTCTTAAGTACAGATGCTGATTTCTGGCAACTGTATCTATAAGCTCTTGAGCTTCTTCAATCGTCTTCCTCATTTGTATAGATCCACCAGCTGAGTGGTCTAGAGATAACTGAGCTTTTTCTGTAAGCCCATAGTAAAAGATGTCTAACTGCACCCATTCTAAAAATATTTCAGATGGGCATTTCCTTAGCATCTTTCTGTACCTCTCCCAGGCATCATAAAAAGAATCATCATCTCCTTGTTTGAAGCCTTGGATGTCCAGCCTTAGCTGTGTCATCCTTTTTGGAGGAAAATATTGATTCAGGAATTTTTCTGACAGTTGTTTCCATGTTTTTATGCTTGCTGTGGGTTGGTTATTTAACCACCTCTTAGCTTGATCTTTCACAGCAAATCGAAATAATAATAGTCTGTAGACATCCTGATCTACCTCCTTATCACGTACTGTGTCAGCAATTTGTAAAAACTGTGTTAGAAACTCAATAGGTTCTTCCTGTGGAAGACCAGAATACTGGCAATTTTGCTGCACCATGATAATGAGCTGAGGGTTTAGCTCAAAATTACTAGCTTTAATAGGGGGTATATAGATACTACCCCCATATGAAGTAGCAGTGGGGTTAGCATATGATCCCAAAGTCCTTCTGAACTGTTCATTTCCACTTAAGCCCATGATGGAGTAATGGAGATGATGTGGATAAAAAATTTATTTTATTTTATATTTATTTATAATTTTTTTTTTGAAATCTGAAATTAAAAACAAAATAAAATAAAATAAAATAAAATAATTAAAAAAAAGGTGAGGATTTTCGAAAAGGTGAGGAGAGAGAAAAAGTGGTTAGTATGTTTTTAGTATGTTTTAGTTAGTTTTTATTATATTTTTATTAGTTTTTAGTTAAAATTCACTTTTCTGGACTTTACAATGGTATTTTCTGGCTAAAATTGAAGGACTTGAGCAAAAATCTGATTCAGAGGCTGAAAAGGACTGCAGATGCTGTTGGATTCTGACCTCCCTGCACTCAAAGTGGATTTTCTGGAGCTACGGAAGCCCAATTGGCGCGCTCTCAATTGCGTTGGAAAGTAGACATTCTGGGCTTTCCAGCAATGTATAATAGTCCATACTTTGCTCGAGATTTGATAGCCCAAACAGGCGTTCCAAATCAGCTCAAAACTGTCCAGCGTTTAACGCCATAACTGGCACAAGAATGGGAGTTAAACGCCCAAACTGGCACAAAAGCTGGCATTTAACTCCAAGAGAAGTCTCTACACGAAAATGCTTCAATGCTCAGCCCAAGCACACACCAAGTGGGCCCGGAAGTGGATTTTTATGTAATTTACTCATCTTTGTAAACCCTAAGTTACTAGTTCTCTACAAATAGGACCTTTTGCTATTGTATTATCATCTTTCAATCTTAGAATCTTTTGATCATGTTTTTATGATTGAACCCTCTTTGGGAGGCTGGCCATTCGACCATGCCTAGATCTTGTTCTTATGTGTTTTCAACGGTGGAGTTTCTACACACCATAGATTAAGGTGTGGAGCTCTGCTGTACCTTGAGTATTAATGCAATTACTATTGTTCTTCTATTCAATTCAGCTTATTCTTGTTCTAAGATATCACTTGTTCCTCAACTTGATGAATGTGATGATCCGTGACACTCGTCATCATTCTCACCTATGAACGTGTGCCTGACAACCACCTCCATTCTACCTTAGACTGAGTGAATATCTCTTGGATTCCTTAATAAGAATCTTCGTGGTATAAGCTAGAATTGATGGCAGCATTCAAGAGAATCCGGAAGGTCTAAACCTTGTATGTGGTATTCTAAGTAGGATTCAAGGATTGAATGACTGTGACGAGCTTCAAACTCCTGAATGCTGGGCGTTAGTGACAGACGCAAAAGAATCACTGGATTCTATTCCAACCTGATTGAGAACCGACAGATGATTAGTCGTGCTGTGACAGAGCACATTGAACATTTTCACTGAGAGGACGGGACTGTAGCCACTGACAACGGTGATGCCCAACATACAGCTTGCCATGGAAAGGAGTAAGAAGGATTGGATGAAGACAGTAGGAAAGCAGAGAGACGAAAGGGACAGAGCATCTCCATATGCTTATCTGAAATTCTCACCAATGAATTACATAAGTATCTCTATCTTTATTTTATGCTTTATTCATAAATCATTCATAACCATTTGAATCTGCCTGACTGAGATTTACAAGATGTATTTTTCAGAATTTTTAAGAATGAATTCTAGATTTTCAAGGTGATGTTCTTATCATCACCAAAGCTGATTGATTCTCATCAATTTAGCTCTTGAATGCAATATCCTACTGAAGCTTGGATAGCCATGTCTAATTTCTTTAGACTGAAGCTTTAGACTAACATTGCATGATTCTTGGAATTCTTATTAAAAATTTTGAATCTCTTTATTTTCTTTTCCATATAATTTTTGAAAAATCCAAAAAAATTATAAAATCTTAAAATCAAAAATATTTTTATGTATCTTGTTTGAGTCTAGTGTCTAATTTTAAGTTTGGTGTCCATTGCATGTTTTTGTTCTTCTTGCATTTTTCGAATACATGCATTATGTTCTTCATTGATCTTCAAGATGTTCTTGATGATTTCCTCGTTCTGATCTTTAAATTCTCTTGTCTTGTGTGTTTTGTCGTTTCTCATATGCATTCTCAACTTGTTAGTGTCAGTAGTATACAAGCTTCTAAGTTTGGTGTCCTGCATGCATTGTATATTTGATTTTAGTTGCATTTTGATTGTTCATTAAAAATCCAAAAAAATTTTTAACTTGTGTCTTGTCAAGTCAATAATACAGAGAATTGAAGATTCAGAACATACAGCAGAGGAATTACACAGAAAAAGCTGGGCGTTCAAAACGCCCAGCGAGGAAGGAAAACTGGCGTTTAAACGCCAGCCAGGGTGCCTGGCTGGGCGTTTAACGCCCAAAAGGGTAGCATTTGGGGCATTTAATGCCAGAATGGATACCATTCTGGGCGTTTAACGCCAGGATGGCACAAGAGGGAAGATTCTGTTTTTAATTCAAATTTTTTTCAAGTTTTCATGATTTTTTAAAATCAAATCTTTTTCAAATCCTATCTTTTCAATCATATAGTTTTAAAATCAATTTCTTTCCATTTTCAAAAATACTTGCTAACAATTAATGATTTGATTTAACATTTCAAGTATGTTGCCTTTTCTGTTGAGAAAGGTTTAATGTTTGAATCATATCTTTTCTTGTTAGCCAAGTCATTAATTTTAAAAATCAAATCTTTTTAATTTGTTTTTCAATCACATCTTTTTCAAAATAAGTTTTCAATCATATCTTTTTGATTTCTACTTTCAAAAATCTTTTTCAAAATCACTTTATTTCTTTCTCAATCTTAGTTTTCGAAAATCAATTACTTTTTTTTCGAAATTTTTTAATTTTCGAAAAATTCTTCCCCTCTTCCCACATCCTTCTATTTATGGACTAACACTCCTCCATTATCAATAATTCGAATTCTATCTTTCTAGATAAGTTCGAATTCTTCTTCTACCCTTTCCTTCTATTTTTCTTTTCCTCTGACACCTCAAGGAATCTCTATACTGTGACATAAAGGATTCCATATTTTCTTGTTCTCTTCTCTTTCATATGAGTAGGAGCAAAGACAAAAGCATTCTTGTTGAGGCTGATCCTGAGCCTGAAAGGACCTTGTAGTGAAAGATAAGAGAAGCTAAAGCACAACTCTCTGTAGAGGACCTAACAGAATTCTTCAAAGAAGAAGACATGGCAGCCGAAAACAACAACAATGCCAACAATGCAAGAAAGGTGCTGGGTGACTTTACTGCACCTACTCCCAACTTCTATGGGAGAAGCATCTCTATCCCTGCCATTGGAGCAAACAACTTTGAGCTTAAGCCTCAATTAGTTTCTCTAATGCAACAGAATTGAAAGTTCCATGGACTTCCATTGGAAGACCCTCATCAGTTTTTAGCTGAATTCTTGCAAATCTGTGACACTGTCAAGACCAATGGGGTTGACCCTGAGGTCTACAGACTTATGCTATTCCCTTTTGCTGTAAGAGACAGAGCTAGGATATGGTTGGACTCACAACCTAAAGAAATGTCCCTCTGACATGCTTTCTGAATGGAGCATCATAGGTATCTTCTATGATGGTCTATCTGAACTGTCCAAGATGTCATTGGACAGCTCTGCTGGAGGATCTCTTCATCTAAAGAAGATGCCTGCAGAAGCTCAAGAACTAATTGAAATCGATGCAAATAACCAATTCATGTAAACTTCTGAAAGGAATCCTGTGAACAATGGGACGAATCAGAAGAAATGAGTACTTGAGATTGATACTCTGAATGCCATATTGGCTCAGAACAAAATATTGACTCAGCAAGTCAATATGATTTCTCAAAGTCTATTTGGAATGCAAGCTGCACCAGGCAGTACTAAGGACGCTTCATCTGAAGAAGAAGCTTATGATCCTGAGAACCATCAATGGAAGAGGTGAATTACATGGGAGAACCCAATGGAAACACCTATAATCCTTCATGGAGAAATCATCCAAATCTCTCATGGAAGGATCAAGAGAGACCTCAACAAGGTTTCAACAACAATAACGGTGGAAGAGACAGGTTTAGCAATGGCAAGCCTTTTCCATCATCTTCTCAGTAACAGACAGAGAATTCTAAGCAGAGTCACTCTGACTTAGCAACCATGGACTCTGATCTAATCAAAACCACTCAAAGTTTCATGACTGAAACAAGGTCCTCCATTAGAAACTTGGAGGCACGAGTGGGTCAGCTGAGTAAGAAAGTTACTGAACTCCCTCCTAGTACTCTTCCAAGCAATACAGAAGAGAATCCAAAAGGAGAGTGCAAGGCCATCAACATGGCCAAATTTGGAGAGGAGAAAGAGGCAGTGAGCGCCACTGAGGAAGACCTCAATGGACGTCCACTGGGCTCCAATGAGCTCCCTAATGAGGAACCATGGGAATCTGAAGCTCACACTAAGACCATAGAGATTTCATTGGATTTACTTCTGCCATTCATGAGCTCTGATGAGTATTCTTCCTCTGAAGAGGATGAAGATGTCACTGAAGAGCAAGTTGCTAAATACCTTGGAGCAATAATGAAGCTAAATGACAAGTTATTTGGTAATAAGACTTGGGAGGGCATCCCCTTTGCTCACCAAAGAACTGGATGACTTGACTAGGCAGAGGTCACCTCAAAAGAGACAGGACCCTGGGAAGTTCTCAATACCTTGTACCATAGGCACCATGACCTTTAAAAAGGCCTTGTGTGACCTAGGGTCAAGCATAAACCTTATGCCTCTCTCTGTAATGGAAAAGCTAGGGATCATTGAGGTGCAAGCTGCAAAAATCTCACTAGAGATGACAGACAATTCAAGAAAACAAGCTTATGGACTTGTAGAGGATGTTCTGGTAAAGATTGAAGACTATTACATCCCTGCTGATTTCATAGTCCTAGAGACTGGGAAGTGCATGGATGAATCTATCATCCTTGGCAGACCCTTCCTAGCCACAGCAAAGGCTGTCATTGATGTTGACAGAAGAGAATTGATCATTCAAGTGAATGAAGAATCCCTTGTGTTTAAGGCTCAAGGATATCCCTCTGTAACCATGGAGGGGAAGCATGAAGAGCTTCTCTCAAAACAGAGTCAAACAGAGCCCCCACAGTCAAACTCTAAGTTTGGTGTTGGGAGGCCACAACCAACTTCTAAGTTTGGTGTTGAACCTTCACATTCAAACTCTAAGTTTGGTGTTAGGAGGTTCCAACATTGCTCTGAGTATCTGTGAGGCTCCATGAGAGCCCACTGTCAAGCTACTGACATTAAAGAAGCACATGTTGGGAGGCAACCCAATGTTATATTTATCTATTTTCCTTTGTTATTTTATGTTCTTTATAGGTTGATGATCATGGAAAGTCACAAAATCAATTGAAAAAGCAGAAATAGAATGAAAAATAGAAAGAAAAATAGCACACCCTGGAGGAAAAACTTGATGGCGTTTAAATGCCAGTAAGGGCAGCAAATGGGCGTTTAACGCCCAGTCTGGCACCATTCTGGGCGTTTAACGCCAGAAAGGGGCACCAGACTGGCGTTAAATGCCAGGAAGGGGTAAGAAGCTGGCGTTAAACGCCAGAAATGGGCACCAGCCCGGCATTTAACGCTAGGATTGGCAGAAGGAGCATTTTTGCTCGCCAGTTGGTGCAAGGATGAATTATCCTTGACACCTCAGAATCTTTGGACCCCATAGGATCCCCACCTACCCCACCACTCTCTCTCTTCTTCACGCATTCACTAATCACCTCAATACCCCTTCCCCAAAAACCCCTCACCTATCAAATCCCACTATTCTCTTCACCACTCACATCCATCCTTCATAAAACCCCACCTACCTCACCATTCAAATTCAAACCACTTTCCCTCCCAAACCCACCCATAATGGCCGAACCATACACCCCTTCTCCACTCCTATATAAACCCATCTTCACTCCTTCATTTTCACACAACCTACACACTAATTCTCCCCCTTGGCCGAACCACAAAGCCACCTCCATCTCCTCTATTCCTTCTTCTTCTACTCTCTTCTTTCTTTTTTTGCTCGAGGACGAGCAAATCTTCTAATTTTGGTGTGGTAAAAGCATTGCTTTTTGTTTTTCCATAACCATTTATGGCACCTAAGGCCAAAGAAACCTCTAGAAAGAGGAAAGGAAAGGCAAAAGCTTCCACCTCCGAGTCATGGGAGATGGAGAGATTCATCTCAAGGGTGCATCAAGACCACTTCTATGAAGTTGTGGCCATGAAGAAGGTGATCCCCGAGGTCCCTTTCAAACTCAAAAAGAGTGAATATCCGAAAATCCGACATGAGATCCAAAGAAGAGGTTGGGAAGTTCTTACCAACCCCATTCAATAAGTCAGAATCTTAATGGTTCAAGAGTTCTATGCCAATGCATGGATCACCAGGAACCATGATCAAAATGTGAACCGGACCCAAAGAATTGGCTTACAATGGTTCGGGGGAAATTCTTAGATTTTAGTCCGAAAAATGTAAGGTTGGCATTTAACTTGCCCATGATGCAAGGAGATGAACACCCTTACACTAGAAG
>NC_029776.3:71407255-71408200 GCF_000817695.3 Arachis duranensis | reverse complement strand
ACTCAATCATTCCCACTAGCAACCGGTCCGAAATTACTATAGACAGGGCTATCATGATTCATAGCATCATGATTGGAGAGGAAGTAGAAGTTCATGAGGTTATATCCCAAGAACTTTATAAGGTGGCGGAAAAGTCCTCTACCTTGGCAAGGTTAGCCTTCCCTCATCTCATTTGTCACCTCTGTTATTCAGTCAAGATTGACATAGAGGGAGACACCCTCATTGATGAGGACAAGCCCATCACTAAGAAAAGGATGGAGCAAACAAGAGACCCCACTCATCATGAAATCCCTGAGATGCCTCAAGGGATGCACTTTCCTCCTCAAAACTATTGGGAGCAAATCAACACCTCCCTAGGAGAATTGAGTTTCAACATGGGACAACTAAGGGTGGAGCACCAAGAACATTCCATTCTCCTCCGTGAGATTAGAGAAGATCAAAGAATCATGAGAGAGGATCAACAAAGGAAAGGAAGAGACATTGAGGAGCTCAAGCACTCCATAAGATCTTCAAGAGGAAGAACAAGCCGCCATCACTATGGTGGACCTTGGTGCGCGAAATTGTGAACAATACTTTTCACAACTCTCATAATCCCCGGTCATGAACCCCAAAAACTTGGTAGCTCAATACCATGGCATTACACAACTTCGCACAACTAACCAGCATGTGCACTGGGTCGTCCAAGTAATAAACCTTACGCGAGTAAGGGTCGATCCCACGGAGATTGTTAGTATGAAGCAAGCTATGGTTATCTTGTAAATCTTAGTCAGGCAAACTCAAATGTATATGGGTGATAAACGAAAATAACACAAAGGTAAAGATAGAGATACTTATGTAATTCATTGGTAGGAACTTCAGATAAGCGCATGAAGATGCCTTCCCTTCCGTCTCTCTGCTTTCCTACTGTCTTCATCCAATCCTTCTTATTCCTTTCCATGGCAAGCT
>NC_029776.3:71403475-71403772 GCF_000817695.3 Arachis duranensis | reverse complement strand
CAGAAGAGAGAGAGGGGTAGGGTAGGTGGGGATCCTGTGGGATCCACAGATCCTGAGGTGTCAAGGAAAAGTCACCCCTGCACCAAATGGCATGCAAAATCATGTTTTGTGCCATTTCTGGCGTTAAACGCCGGGCTGGTGCCCATTTCTGGCGTTTAACGCCAGCATCTTGCCCCTTTCTGGCGTTTAACGCCAGTCTGGTGCCTCTTTCTGGTGTTAAACGCCCAGAATGGTGCCAGACTGGGCGTTAAACGCCCACCAGCTAACCTCACTGGCGTTTAAACGCCAGTGGGTGCG
>NC_029776.3:71400570-71401320 GCF_000817695.3 Arachis duranensis | reverse complement strand
AACTGATGAGGATCTTCCAATGGAAGTGCATGGAACTTGCAATTCTGTTGCATTAGAGAAACTAGTTGAGGCTTAAGCTCAAAGTTGTTTGCTCCAATGGCAGGGATAGAGATGCTTCTCCCATAGAAGTCGGGAGTAGGTGCAGTAAAGTCACCCAGCACCTTCCTTGCATTGTTGGCATTGTTGTTGTTTTCGGCTGCCATGAGTTCTTCTTCTTTGAAGAATTCGGTCAGGTCCTCTAAAGAGAGTTGTGCTTTGGCTTCTCTTAGGTTTCTCTTCAAGGTCCTTTCAAGTTCAGGGTCAGCCTCAACAAGAATGTTTTTGTCTTTGCTCCTGCTCATAAGAAAGAGAAGAGAACAAGAAAATGTGGAATCCTCTATGTCACAGTATAGAGATTCCTTTAGGTGTCAGAGGAAAAGAAGAGTAGAAGACAGAAGTAGAAAATTCGAACTTATCAGAGAAAATGGGGTTCGAATTTTGCATTAAGGGATAGTGTTAGTCCATAAATAGAAGGATGTGGGAAGAGGGGAGGTGATTTTCGAAAATTAAGTCAAAGATTTTGAAAACATTTTTGAAAAGCATTACTTAATTTTCGAAAATGAAAGTGGAAAAGAAATCAAGTGATTTTTGAAAAAGATTTTGAAATTAGAAATCAAAAAGATTTGATTGAAAACTATTTTGAAAAAGATGTGGTTAAGAAGATATGATTAGTTTTAAAAAGATGTGATTGAGAAAATATGATTTGAAAAA
>NC_029776.3:71399499-71400271 GCF_000817695.3 Arachis duranensis | reverse complement strand
AAAATAAAGAACAAGGAAATTAAAGAACGGGTCCACCTTAGTGATGGCGGCTCTTTCTTGCTCTTGAAGATCCTATGGAGTGCTTGAGCTCCTCAATGTCTCTTCCTTGTCTTTGTTGCTCCTCCCTCATGATTCTTTGATCTTTTCTAATTTCATGGAGGATGATGGAGTGTTCTTGATGCTCCATCCTTAGTTGTCCCATGTTGGAACTCAGCTCTCCTAGGGAGGTGTTTAGTTGCTCCCAATAGTTTTGTGGAGGAAAGTGCGTCCCTTAAGGAATCTCAGGGATCTCATGATGAGTGGGGTCTCTTGTGTGCTCCATCCTTTTCTTAGTGATGGGCTTGTCCTCATCAATGGGGGTGTCTCCCTCTATGTCAACTCCAACCGAATAACAGAGGTGACAAATGAGATGAGGAAAGGCTAACCTTGCCAAAGTAGAGGACTTGTCCACCACCTTATAGAGTTCTTGGGGTATAACCTCATGAACCTCTATTTCTTCTCCAATCATGATGCTATGGATCATGATAGCCCGGTCTATGGTAACTTCGGACCGGTTGCTAGTGGGAATGATTGAGCGTTGTATAAACTCTAACCATCCTTTAGCCACGGGCTTGAGGTCATGCCTTCTTAATTGAACCGGCTTTCCTCTTGAATCTCTCTTCCATTGGGCGCCCTCTTCACATATAATTGTGAGGACTTGGTCCAACCTTTGATCAAAGTTGACCCTTCTAGTGTAAGGATGTTCATCTCCTTGCATCATAGGCAAGTTGAA
>NC_029776.3:71399012-71399401 GCF_000817695.3 Arachis duranensis | reverse complement strand
AGATAATTCTTTGGATTTGGGTTCACACTTTGGTCATGGTTCTTGGTGATCCATGCATTGGCGTAGAACTCTTGAACCATCAAGATTCTGACTTGTTGAATGGGGTTGGTAAGAACTTCCCAACCTCTTCTTTGGATCTAAATGTCGGATTTCCGGATATTCACCCTTTTTGAGTGAAAAAGGGGCCTCGGGGATCACCTTCTTCAAGGCCACAACTTCATAGAAATGGTCTTTGATGCACCCTTGAGAGAAATCTATCCATCTCCCATGACTCGGAGGTGGAAGCCTTTGCCTTCCCTTTCCTCTTTCTAGAGGTTTCTCCGGCCTTGGATGCCATAAATGGTTATGGAAAAACAAAAAGCAATGCTTTTACCACACCAAACTTAAAA
>NC_029776.3:71397785-71398169 GCF_000817695.3 Arachis duranensis | reverse complement strand
AAGGATTCTTCATTCACTTGAATGATCAACTCTCCTTTATCAACATCAATCACAGCCTTTGCTGTGGCTAGGAAGGGTCTGCCAAGGATGATGGATTCATCCATGCACTTCCCAGTCTCTAGGACTATGAAATCAGTAGGAATGTAGTGGTCTTCAACTTTAACCAGAACATCCTCTATAAGTCCATGGGCTTGTTTTCTTGAATTGTCTGCCATCTCAAGTGAGATTTTTGCAGCTTGTGCCTCAGAGATTCCTAACTTCTCCATTACAGAGAGAGGCATGAGGTTTACACTTGACCCTAAGTCACACAAGGCCTTCTTGAAGGTCATGGTGCCTATGGTACAAGGTATAGAAAACTTCCCAGGATCTTGCCTCTTTTGAGGC
>NC_029776.3:71397089-71397665 GCF_000817695.3 Arachis duranensis | reverse complement strand
GTTCAGCTTCATGATTGCTCCAAGGTATTTAGCAACTTGCTCTTCAGTGACACACTCATCCTCTTCAGAGGAAGAATACTCATCACAGCTCATGAATGGCAGAAGTAAGTCCAATGGAATCTCTATGGTCTCAGTTTGAGCCTCAGATTCCCATGGTTCCTCATTGGGGAACTCATTGGAGGCCAGTGGACGCCCAGTGAGACCTTCCTCAGTGGCGTTCACTGCCTCTCCTTCCTCCCAAAATTCGGCCATGTTGATGGCCTTGCACTCTCCTTTTGGATTTTCTTCTGTATTGCTTGGAAGAGTACTAGGAGGGAGTTCAGTAACTTTCTTATTTATATTGCTTGGGAGAGTACTTGGAGGGAGTTCAGTAATTTTCTTGCTCAGCTGACCCATTTGTCCTTCCAAATTTCTGATGGAGGACCTTGTTTCAGTCATGAAACTTTGAGTGGTTTTGATCAGATCAGAGACCATAGTTGCTAAGTCAGAGGTATTCTGCTTAGAACTCTCTGTCTGTTGCTGAGAAGATAATGGAAAAGGCTTGCTATTGCTAAACCTGTTTCTTCCACCATTATT
>NC_029776.3:71394265-71395327 GCF_000817695.3 Arachis duranensis | reverse complement strand
CTGGCTGGCGTTTAAACGCCAGTCTGTCCTTCTTCACTGGGCGTTTTGAACGCCCAGCTTTTTCTGTATAATTCCTCTGCAGTATGTTCTGAATCTTCAATTCCCTGTATTATTGACTTGAAAGGACACAAATTAAAAATATTTTTGGATTTTTAATAATAAGGAAAAATCAAAATGCGACAAGAATCAAATAACAATGCATGCAAAACACCAAACTTAGCAGTTTGTATACTACTGACACTAACAAAATGAAAATGCATGTGAGACACTCAAAACACTCAAGTCAATAGAATTCAAAGATCAGAGCAAGAAATCATCAAGAATTACTTGAAGATCCTTAAGGACACATGAATGAATGCATGCAATTGACACCAAACTTAAGATGAGACACAAGACTTAAACAAGAAATTTTTGGTTTTTTTGATTTTGTAATTTTTTTGTGTTTTTCGAAAATTAAGTGGAAAAAGATATCAAAATTCTTAATGAGAATTCCAGGAATCATGCCAATGCTAGTCTAAGACTCCGGTCCAGGAATTAATCATGCAATGTTAGTCTAAAGCTTCAGTCTAAAGGAAATAGATATGGTTAGCCAAGCTTCAGCAGAACATTGCATTCAAGAGCTAAATTGATGAAGATCAATCAGCTTTGGTGATGATAAGAACATCACCTTGAAACACTGGAATTCATTCTTAAGAACTCTGAAGAAAAAATACCTAATCTAAGCAACAAGATGAACCGTCAGTTGTCCAAACTGAACAATCCCCGGCAACGGCGCCAAAAACTTGGTGCTTGTTGCCGGATCTTGGCACTGATGTTACCAAAAGCTTGCTCAAAACTTGAACAATCCCCGGCAACGGCGCCAAAAACTTGGTGCGCGGAATTATGAACAATACTTTTCACAACTCTTATAATCCCCGGTCATGAACCCCAAAAACTTGGTAGCTCAATACCATGGCATTACACAACTTCGCACAACTAACCAGCAAGTGTACTGGGTCGTCCAAGTAATAAACCTTACGCGAGTAAGGGTCGATCCCACAGAGATTGTTGGTATGAAGCAAG
>NC_029776.3:71378316-71394070 GCF_000817695.3 Arachis duranensis | reverse complement strand
AGGGTTTCACCGTTGTCAGTGGCTACCTCCCATCCTCTCAGTGGAAATGTTCAATGCACCCTGTCACGGCACGGCTATCCATCTGTCGGTTCTCAATCAGGCCGGAATAGAATCTAGTGATTCTTTTGCGTCTGTCACTAACGCCCCGCCTGCTAGGAGTTTGAAGCACGTCACAGTCATTCAGTCATTGAATCCTACTCAAAATACCACGGACAAGGTTAGACCTTCCGGATTCTCTTGAATGCCGCCATCAGTTCTTGCCTATACCACGAAGACTCTGATCTCACGGAATGGTTGGCTCGTTTGTCAGACGAGCACTCGGTTGTCAGGTGATCAACCATGCATCGTGCAATCAGGAATCCAAGAGATATTCACCCAATCGAAGGTAGAATGGAGGTGGTTGTCAGTCACACGTTCATAGGTGAGAATGATGATGAGTGTCATGGATCATCACATTCATCAAGTTGAAGAACAAGTGATATCTTAGAACAAGAACAAGTGGAATTGAATGGAAGAACAATAGTAATTGCATTAATACTCGAGGTACAGCAGAGCTCCACACCTTAATCTGTGGTGTGTCGAAACTCCACCGTTGAAAATACATAAGAACAGGGTCTAGGCATGGCCGTGAGGCCAGCCTCCCAATGATCTAAGATAGCATAAAAATGTAGATAGCTACCCAGATGTCTCAATACAATAGTAAAAGGTCCTACTTATAGAAAACTAGTAGCCTAAGGTTTACAGAAATGAGTAAATGACATAAAAATCCACTTCCGGGCCCATTTGGTGTGTGCTTGGGCTGAGCAATGAAGCCTTTTCGTGTAGAGACTCTTCTTGGAGTTAAACGCCAGCTTTTATGCCAGTTTGGGCGTTTAACTCCCATTTGGGTGCCAGTTCCAGTGTTTAACGCTGGGATTTCTGAGGGTGACTTTGAACGCCGGTTTGGGCCATCAAATCTTGGGCAAAGTATGGACTATCATATATTTCTGGAAAGCCCAGGATGTCTACTTTCCAACGCCGTTGAGAACGCGGCAATTGGGCTTCTGTAGCTCCAGAAAATCCATTTCGAGTGCAGGGAGGTCAGAATCCAACAGCATCTGCAGTCCTTTTTAGTCTCTGAATCAGATTTTTGCTCAGGTCCCTTAATTTCAGCCAGAAAATACCTGAAATCACAGAAAAACACACACTCTCATAGTAAAGTCCAGAAAAGTGAATTTCAACTAAAAACTAATAAAAATATACTAAAAACTAACTATATCATACCAAAAACATACTAAAAACAATGCCAAAAAGTGTATAAATTATCCGCTCATCAGACCTGTTCTTTAATCTCCTTGTCCTTTATTTTTCTATTTTTCGAATTTTCATGCTTTTGTTTATCCATGTTTGTGTCTTATGATCATTAGTGTCTTAGTGTCTATGCCTTAAAGTTATGAATGTCCTATAAATCCATCACCTTTCTTAAATGAAAAATGTTCTTAATTGAAAAAGAGAAGAATTGCATGAATTTCAAATTTTATAACAGATTAATTATTTTGATGTGGTGGCAATACTTTGACTTCTGAATGTATGCTTGAACAGTGCGTATGTCTTTTGAATTTGTTGTTCATGAATGTTGGCTCTTGAAAGAATGATGAAAAAGGAGACATGTTACTGAGGATCTAAAAAATCATAAAATGATTCTTGAAGCAAGAAAAAGCAGTGAATACAAAAAAAAGAGAAAACGAAAAAAAAGGGAGGAAAAATAAAAAGAAAAAAATAAAATTGTGATCCAAGGCAAAAAGAGTGTGCTTAAGAACCTTGGACACCTCTAATTGGGGACTCTAGCAAAGCTGAGTCACAATCTGAAAAGGTTCACCTAGTTATGTGTCTGTGGCATGTGTGTATCCGGTGGTAATACTGGAAGACAGAGTGCTTTGGGCCACGGCCAAGACTCATAAAGTAGTTGTGTTCAAGAATCATCATAATTAACTAGGAGAATCAGTAACACTATTTGGATTCTGAGTTCCTATAGAAGCCAATCATTCTGAATTTCAAAGGATAGAGTGAGATGCCAAAACTGTTCAGAGGCAAAAAGCTAAAAGCCCCACTCATCTAATTAATACTGCTCTTCATAGATGTTTTTGGAATTCATTGCATATTCTCTTCTTTTTATCTTATTTGATTTTCAGTTGCTTGGGGACAAGCAACAATTTAAGTTTGGTGTTGTGATGAGCGGATAATTTATACGCTTTTTGGCATTGTTTTTAGTATGTTTTTAGCATGTTTTAGTTAGTTTTTATTATATTTTTATTAGTTTTTAGTTAAAATTCACTTTTCTAGACTTTGCTATGAGTTTGTGTATTTTTCTATGATTTCAGGTATTTTCTGGCTGAAATTGAGGGACCTGAGCGAAAATCTAATTCAGCGGCTGAGAAAGGACTGAAGATGCTGTTGGATTCTGACCTCCCTGCACTCGAAGTGGATTTTCTGGAGCTGCAGAAGCCCAATTGGCGTGCTCTCAAATGCGTTGGAAAGTAGACATCTTGGGCTTTTCAACAATGGATAATAGTCCAAACACACACCAAGGGGGCCCCAGAAGTGGATTTCTGCACTATCTATACCTAGTTACTCATTTTCTGTAAACCTAGTTTACTAGTTTAGTATAAATAGCACCTTTTACTATTGTATTCATATCTTGAGATCATATTTGAGACTATCTTTAGATCATTTTTGATCTCTTGATCACGTTTTGGGGGCTGGCCATTCGGCCATGCCTGGACCTTCATCACTTATGTATTTTCAACAGTGGAGTTTCTACACCTCATAGATTAAGGTATGGAGCTCTGCTGTTCCTCATGAATTAATGCAAGTATTATTGTCTTTCTATTCAATTCACGCCTACTTCTCCTCCAAGATATACTCTCGTACTTAATTCAGTTAAGTCAGAATGAAGGCGTGACCCGTGACAATCACCCAATCTTCGTTACTCGCTTAGCCAAGATCCGCGTGCCTGACAACCACAAAGTGGTCTACATGATGTTCAACGTAGTCATTGGACGATAGCTGGAGTATACTCTCTTTGGTCTCTGACCCACGGATCTGAATCACCTCTCCTGACAACAGAGCATTCGAATCCGTGACATTAGAACCTTCGTGGTATAAGCTAGAATCATTTGGCAGCATTCTTGAGATCCGAAAAGTCTAAACCTTGTCTGTGGTATTCCGAGTAGGATCTGGGATGGGATGACTGTGACGAGCTTCAAACTCGTGACTGTTGGGCGCAGTGACAGTGTGCAACAGAATAAATGTATTCTATTTCGACACGATCGAGAACCGACAGCTGATTAGCCATGCGGGAAACCGTAGCGGACATGTTTTCACTGACAGGATGGATGGTAGCCATTGACAACGGTGATCCACCAACATACAGCCTGCCATGGAAGGGAGTATGCAAGATTGGATAAGGACAATAGGAAAGCAGAGGCTCAGAGGGAACAAAGCATCTCCATACGCTTATCTGAAATTCCCACCAATGAATTGCATAAGTATCTCTATCCTTTTTTATGTTTTATTTCTCTTTTAATCATTAAAACCTCATAACCATTTGAATCCTCCTGACTGAGATTTATAAGATAACTATAACTTTCTTCAAGCCGACAATCTCCGTGGGATCGACCCTTACTCACGTAAGGTATTACTTGGACGAACCAGTGCACTTGCTGGTCAGTTGTGCGGAGTTGTGAGAAAAGTGTGAACTCACGATTTCATGTACCCGCCTTCCCCTGCGTGTGCGTACGCACAGATCTATGCATGCGCACAGATCAAAATTTTTGTAGGGTTGTGCGTGCACACAAGGCTGTGCATGCGCACACACCAGAAACCATAAAATTCTACAGCTTTGTAGATTTTCAGATTTTCAACACCAACTTTGAATGAGCATAAATTCCTCTACAAAATTCCAAATTTTACAAACTTTATATCAAATTAAAGGGTTTTTAATAAACATTAATTCTAAACCAATTTCAACAAATTTTAAAAATCAAGGTAAAAGTTATGATCAGACAAAGTTCACCAAAAACTAATTTTTACCCCAAAATCACAATTTCCACAATTTCTCATAAAACATAACCCAAAACCAAACCAAACCATTCCAAACTCCATTTCTCATCAAAATCTACCTTTTTTGTGTCATATTACACCAAACTTACCACATTTTCCTTTAAAAATTTCATCATCTTCTATCTCAACATCAATATATCACATATATCACATTCTAATCAATACTCATCCTTTATATTTTCCAACCTTATTACCATTTCATCAATCCCAACATTACACATATTATCACAATTCACGTTTCAAATTCACACAATCAATCATCATCACCATATCATCATCAATTCATAGTGAATCATCATACATCAATATTCACAACTCATCAACCATTATAATTAAAACCTATCTTATAGATCACTAGCCTAAGTGTCCACAAATATTATATACTACATAGAGAAAACCAAAAGCATACCTTGGCCGATTCCCAATATGTCCAAATCTCGAAATTGAGCACCAAATGAGCTTTCAACCACAATCCAACCACCAATGTAACTCCAACAAGCACCAACAAGCTTCAAACTCATAATAATCAAACTATATATGCATAAACCATCACAAATCAACCTAGGGCTCAACATAAACATAATCTCACAAAGGCTCAAGAGCTCTTACCTTTCCCAATAGCTTTGGAAGCCAAAACCCAATGCTAAGCAAGGATTAGAGTGAACCTAAACACCCAAAAATCACAAATTCTCACTTAATCAAAAGCCCTAAACTTGAAATTTTGAGAAGAAGAGTGATAAACCACTATTTTATGGTTTATCTTATGCTTAATTAAGTGGATTTTATCAATCTTTCATACACTTATTCATACTAAATGCATGGGTTTACATTCTCCTTCCTGATTTCGTGCTATGATTGAAAACATGCTTCTTTTGTCTTAATTTTGCTATGTTTAATCCTCTCTTATTATCATTCGATGCCTTGATATGTGTGTTCAGTGATTTCAGGGATTACAGGGCAAGAATGGCTTAGAGGATGGAAAGGAAGCATGCAAAAGTGGAAGGAATACAAGAAGTTGAAGAAATTGCTAAGCTGTCCAGCCTGACCTCTTTGCACTCAAACGGTCATAACTTGAGCTACAGAGGTCCAAATGATGTGGTTCTAGTTGCGTTAGAAAGCTAACATCTAGGGCTTCGCAACAATAGCTGCCCTGAAGTTAGGCGACGCAGACGCGTGGATGACGCACACGCTTCGCATCAGCAAATTTTAATCCACGCAAACGCGTGGACGACGCTTCCGTGTCACTTTTCCGTAACCTGTACATACCATAAAATGCTGGGGGCGATTTCTAAACTGTTTCTAACCCAGTTTTCGGCCCAAAAAGCACATATTAGAGTCTATAAAGTGGGAGAATCCATTCATTCATAATATACATCATACAACATACATTCATTCATAAGTCACACTTTTCATAATTTAGATGTAGTTTTTAGAGAGAAAGGCTCTCTCCTCTCTCTTAGGATTTAGGATTAGGATTTAGGATTTAGAGTTTCTCTTAATTTTAGGATTATCTCATTTTCATATCAGGTTCAATATTCCTTTATTTTGACTTCTCTTATTTGTTAATTATTTATGTTGCCAAATTAGCTTATGGACAATTCATGTTATGGTTTTCTTAATTAATACACATTGAGGTATTTCAGACTCATGATTGCTTTTCCTTATTTATAATTTAGATTTTTTACTATTGGCTTTGGTTGATTAATTGGTAATTCTTGAGTTGTCAAACTCATCGTGATTGATAATTAATATCTTTGCTGATTGATTTAGATTCCTATAACTCTAGTCTTTCCTCAAGAGTTGACTAGGACTTTAGGAGTTGAATTGATTTACCTACTTGACTCACCTTCATAGTTAGAGGTTGAATTAGTGGTAGCAAAAATATAATTCTCATCACCATTGATAAGGATAACTAGGATAGGACTTCCAGTTTTCATACTTTGCCAAGAGTTTTATTAGTTATTAATTTATTAATTCCTGCAATTTATTTCTCTTGTTCAAACCCTTTTAAAAACCCAAAATTATATCTTTTTACATAACCAATAATAAATCATACTTCCCTGCATTTTCTTGAGAAGACGACCCGAGGTTTGAATACTTCGGTTATAAATTTTATTGGGTTTGTTACTTATGACAACCAAACGTTTGTACGAAAGGATTTTCTGTTGGTTTAGAAGCTATACTTACAACGCAATTATATTTTTATATTTCTTTACCGATAGGAAACCCGATCGTCAAAGAGCTGAGAGGGATTCAAGCTTTTCTTACCAGTTTCTTATATGGGTCTTGTAGAGCTCTCTCCAAGGAACGCGTAGCCGCAAACGGTGCGGCGATCGGAGCTTTATAGCTCAAGATATGAGCTTGAGAAGAAGAGGGTGAATAGTGTCAATGGAGGGTTTCTTCTTCCTCTCTTCCTTTCAGCATGAGTGTGTGTGTGGTTAAGTGTTGATGCTTATGGGATTCATTAAATGAACCTTTTATATGTTGGGATTGGGTCCAACTTGGCCCGATCCAACGCATTAGCGTTTTTAGTCCGTTTGGCCCAAGTTTGAGCCAAACCTTTAAAATTAACGCCCGGTTTTCCATTTCTAATATTTTTCAAAGGTTTTTGACTGATTCCACTTTTTCTCGCGCAGATCGGACAGACTCAAACCAGTTCAATCGGTTCAACTGCCGGTTTGCGGTTTTTCACGGTTTTTCATAGAAAACACATTTTTTCACTCAAAAAACCTACTGAGTCTAAAAAATCACCTTTAAATCCTCAAATTCTGTCTCTAACTTCTCGGATTCTAATTTGGGTAATATAATCACTTAATTAACCAATTGATCAGTTGCGGTTCTTACATGCACTAAGGCTGCTATCTCTTCATCACTCATTCCAGGATTGAGTTAGTACAACATCACCTTTAATAGACCACAAACACCGTCCATCTTCTTTTCTAATGATAAGACCTTATCATTGTATTCAACCTTCACTTGGCGAATCTCCTCATCCTTTCAAAGCAGCGTCGAGGAAGACAACGACTACTGACGGTGACGGCGACGAAAAGCTCGAGGAAGACCACGGTAATGAACGATGAAGATGATGATGACGGCGATGAAGGCTAGGTGTGATGAAGGCAATGAATGCTGGGTGCGATGAAGGGCAGTGATGAAGATGACGATCATGGCGATGAAGGCTGCTGGGTGCGATAAAGCTGAACGATGAAGTTGAACAATGAACGACGAAGGAAGCTAAGGGTTTGACGGTGAAGATGAAGCTGACGGCGCTGTTTAGGGTTTGAAAGTGAATTTTAGGGTTAAAAGTGAATTTGGTAACAATAAGAAACTAGTGTGTTTTTGTTATCATTTTTAGGATTAAAATTTGAAAATTTAGAAAAAAAAAAGTTAAGTGTGGAAAAAAATAAGTGGGAAACTAAATTTTAGAGGAGGGAACTCTATCGGTACGTTTTTTTATGGTGCCAAAATAAACACAGTATAGCCACACTTTTAAAGCGTGCTGATTTCTCTCTATGGCCACGCTTTTTAAGTGTGACAAAAAAAGTGTGGCAAAAATTCAAATCAGTGGCCACCCTCGCAAAAGCGTGCCGATTTTCCTCAATGGCCACCTTTTCAAGCGTGGCAATAAAAAGCGTGGCCAAATTTCAAATAAGTGGCTACTCTCATAAAAGCGTGCCGATTTTTCTCTATGGCTACGCTTTTCAAGCGTGGCCAAATCACAAATCAGCGGCCACCTTCGTAAAAGCCTGGTCATTGACCACTTTTGGGCACGCTTTAAAAGCGTGACAAGAAAAAAGTGTACCGACAGGCCTTTTTTCTTATAGTGTCTTTTCCCTCTACAATGATTTCTCTTCCAATGTCTATCCCTACTACTCTTTAATCTAGACACTGGAAAGAGGTCATGCTCACTGAGTTTAAGGCCTAGTTTATACAAGACATGGTCCTTAGTTGAACTACCACCTAATGAAAATGTGATTGGTTGTAAGTAGGTGCAGTGAAGAAAAACTATAAGGGAGAGGTGCTACGATACAAAGTCATGCTTGTTGCAAAAGGCTTCTCTCAAGCTACTGGCATAGACTATGACCAAGTTTTCTCACCAGTCATTGGACCAGTGACTATTAGAATGGCTCTTACCTTAGCTCTATCAAAAGGTTAAAAACGTAGGCAATATGATTTTTACTGTGCCTTTCTTTATTGAAATTATATTATTTAAAATATAGATTTCGTGACAGTGGATCCTACAGATTTTGTGACAACTTAGTTGTGTTAATTGTATACTATCCAATCCTCCATAATCAGACAGATCATTTCGATTAAACTTCTACTTTGTAAGAGACAGAGTAAGGAGAGGATCGGTGGCAATGACACACATTCGAGTAACAGAACAAGTAGTTGACATCTTCACTAAATTAAACCCTTGTCACAAATGTTGTTTGATAGGTTTAAAACAAACTCAACTTAGCTGTAAAGCCACCTTGAGATTGCAGAAGGAGTATGTAGGAGCATAAACATTCTGTATAATTAAGATAGTGAAAGAAGTTGTTATAGCTGTTATAACGATTAATTAATTAGTCTTGACTTAGTCTAAGTGTATAGTAGAGTTAAATTGTGTATATATACGTGCATGTGCATGGAATCTGTAATCAATCAAGTATAGAATAGAATAATTCGGTCTTCTCATACTCTGCATTTACTCTAGTAACACCTTCATAGCTTTCAATCAAATTTTTAATATACAAGTGAGATAAATAAATTCCTGACAAAGTTTTTTTATGACAATTAGATTTTAAAAACCAGTATAAAATAAATTAATTCACTTAAAATCGTTAGAGGGACCAATTTGTATTGAAGCATTTTTTTGAGGACTAGCAAATAAAAATTTGTTAGATACTAAAGTGTTTCATCTGGATCAATTTAAGTATTTATTTTTTAAAAAAATAAAAGAATTTGGTATTATGCATCCTTTTTTCTTTCTCAATTCTTACATTTAAAAAAAAGAAAAAAAAGAACTTAAAAGTGTGCTTAATTTGTGTTTTTATTTTTTATTTTTATTTTTAATATTTTTTATTTTTTAGATTTTGTAATAAAAAGATAAAATAGAAAGTGAAAACAAAAAATATGATTTTATTATTTTTACTGTTTTCATTTTTCCTTCACAAAATCTAAAAAATTGAAAACGCTGAAAATAAAAACAAAAAATGAAAACCTAAACCAAACATATCTTACTATTTTACTATTGCGCTTCTCATTTTTTCAAGACACCACAAAAGAAGACGAAGCAAAAAGAAGAAATTAAATGAAGGAGAAGATATTAGATGTGTATAAGCTGCTAAAATGGATTTGTATTTGATTGAGTGTTGGATATGTATATATTTCCATGGGTCTCATTCTATATCTGTTGAATAATGTAGGCTTTTTAATTTATTCTGCAATATTGAATAAGAGGAATGTTAGATGGTCAATTAAAGGTTACTATTTTTAATTATCAATTTTTAAAGATATAGAATAAAATATGTTGTTGCATTTTTAAATTAAAAAAATTAGATTAATAGAGTATTTTAAAATTCCTTATAATTCAATTTCTATGAAACTGAATTCAATTTCAGTGTTCAAAACAAAATATTTAAGTTAGTTTAGATGAAATTCAATTCAATTATATTGTTTTCTTTCAAAATTAATTCTAATCCAAATAGGTTCGATTTAGAATTATATTCCATTGGTTTCACTTAAAACTTAAAATGTATATAAAATGTCTTTATAACCTAATTAATTACTCTTCTAAACTTTTTTTCTCACTTTTTTTTAATGTCTCTCACTGTTACGGATCCGGCCCACGGATCCCGGACCCGTGACCGAACCCGAACCCAGCTCCTCGGGCCAACCCGTCTCGTCTTTCTAGAAGGCCCTGGACCGGCCCTCTAGAGCTCCTAACTAACTTTTGAATTCAAACGTCTCCCTTATCTTAGCCAGATAAGATAAGATAAGATAAACCACCATCACCTATAAATAGAGGACCCAGGTCCCTCCAGGTATTCATTCATTCCTCATACCTTACACCTCTTAGATCTATTCTGACTTGAGCGTCGGAGTGTCTTTGCAGGTACCTCCCCTCCTCTCCATCTGGACAATCCAACATCCGACTTAACCCGCAGGTTCCCGATCCTCCTCCTAGATCGTATCAGAGACATTCTGTACATTGGCGCCGTCTGTGGGGAACTGCGACAGTCAAAACAGATGGAGGGAATCCTGGAGGAAAATCCATCAAGCCAAGACGACTCCCGGCCACGTCATCCGACCTCAGAACAATAGGAGGTCACGAACCAAGCCAGGATAGCAAGCACCATCCACCGCGCAAACGAACACGTGGTCACAGACCCACAACACCCCGAGAAAGTAAGAGACAAAGCGGCGCAGATCATCCAGGATCTCTGCCTCCGAGTCCAGGAACTTGAAAGCAAACTGACCGACAAAGGAAAATACGCCAACGAGCACGGAAGCCAGGCAACGTCTAGGCCACGATCCCACCGCGGAAGGTCGCCAACCCGGCAACACGATAGGACAGACGGCCGTAGCACCTCACGCAACCACCGATACGAGAAATCGCCAGAACGGCGACACAACAAAAAACACCACCGCAGCGCGTCCCACGATCTGAGCCGACAACACGATTCGGACGAAGACCCGAGACGACGACACACCAAACGCACGAGGAACAACCACATCATAATGGGAGCGACGCCCTTCACGGAAAGAATCTTAAGAGCAAAACTCCCCAAAGGTTTCGACAAACCCACCGACATGAAGTATGATGGAACTAAGGACCCTCAAGAACACCTAACGGCCTTCGAGGCCAGAATGAACTTAGAGGGAGCATCCGACGCGGTCCGATGCAGAGCCTTCCCAGTAACCCTTCCCGGACCAGCGATCAAATGGTTCAACGCCCTCCCAAACGGATCCATAGCCAGCTTCCACGACATCACACGAAAATTCATGGCCCAATTCACAACCCGAATCACCAAAGCCAAACACCCCATCAGCTTGCTGGGGGTCACGCAGAAGCAAGAAGAATCTACAAGGAAATACCTAGACCGCTTCAACGACGAATGACTGACGGTCGACGGACTCACGGACTCCGTCGCAAGCCTCTGCCTAACTAACGGGCTCATGAATGAAGATTTTCGCAAACACCTCACTACTAAACCAGTATGGACCATGCACGAAATTCAGAACGTCGCCAAAGACTACATTAACGACGAGGAAGTCAGCCAGGTCGTTGCTGCCAACAAACGGCAACACGCCGCTACCCAACACGGCAACCCGCCTCCACGTCACAACCCACCACCCAAAGAGAACCAACGAGACCACCTTAGGCCAACCAACCGACCACCAAGAATAGGAAAATTCTCTAATTACACGCCCCTAACAGCACCAATTACCGAGATATACCACCAAATAGCAGATCGAGGCGTCATCCCCAAAGCCCGACCACTCAAGGAAAGGACAGGAGGCAACAAAAGCCCTCTACTGCGACTACCACCGAGGCTACGGCCACAAAACACAAGATTGTTTTGACCTCAAAGACGCCCTCGAACAGGCCATACGAGACGGCAAACTCCCGGAGTTCGTCAAATTCATCAGAGAACCAAGGCGCGCCGACAGAGACAAGTCGCCAGAAAGAGAAGGGCGCAACCCGAGAACTCAAAAGCTACCCCCCAGGGAAAACCCCGAAGAAGACCCGACCATCATAGTAAACTTCATCACGGGCAAGGACGTATCAAATAAATCAAAACTAACAATGAAAAAAGACCTCAAGATAATGGCCATCAGACACCACGACCCAGTCGCCATAGCCGACAGCACGATAACTTTCCTGCCGGAGGACTGCCAACACGGCACCTCGGCCGAAGATGCCCCCTTCGTTATATCAGCCCGAATCGGAACAGGACTAGTAAGAAGAATACTGGTAGACACCGGCGCAGACTCCAACATCCTCTTCCGAGGAGCTTTCGACAAACTCGGGCTCCGCAACGACAACCTCCAAACACACCGCCACGACGTCACGGGCCTCGGAGACAACTTTCTCAAACCAGATGGCTCGATTACCCTTCCCATCACCATAGGAACAAGCAATCAAAGAAAAACGATCTTATCCGAATTCGTAGTCCTAAAAAACTCCACAGCCTATAACGTCATTCTCGGGAGAAAAATGATCAACGACTTCTCTGCAGTCATCTTCACCAAATACCTCCTCATGAAGTTTAGGGCCAACGACGGCACCATCGGAACCATTCACGGAGACCGAGAAGTCGCAGCCGAATGCGACAACAATAGCCTAGCCCTAAGGAAAAAATCCCGGGACGCCGCCGGAATATTCCTTGCCGACCTAGACGCACGACTAGACGGCCAACCTAGACCGGAACCAGAAGGAGACATGGAAAAGCTACGTATAGGGCCAACCAAAGAAGAATACACTTTCATCAACAGAAACCTCCCATACGACCTCAAAGAAGAACTCTCCCAACTTTTGAAACAAAACAGAGACCTGTTCGCATTTACACCAGCCGATATGCCAGGAATAAGCCCCGACCTAATGTCTCACCATCTGGCAGTAGACCCCCTAGCTAAGCCAGTGGCACAAAGAAGACGGAAAATGTCACCAGACCGAGCCGCCGAGGTCAGAAAATAAGTTAAAACCCTGCTCGAAGCCAACTTCATCCGGGAACTCCCTTATACGACCTGGCTAGCCAACGTCGTGCTGGTAAGAAAATCTAACGGGAAATGGCGAATGTGCGTCGACTACACAGACCTCAACAAAGCATGCCCGAAGGATGCCTTCCCCCTACCAAACATCGACGGGCTAGTGGATGCAGCATCCGGCCACCGATACCTCAGCTTCATGGACGCATATTCCGGCTACAACTAGATCCCGATGCACCGACCAGACGAAGAAAAAACAACGTTTATCACCCCGGACGGAACCTACTGCTATACAGTAATGCCCTTCGGCTTAAAAAACGCCGGAGCCACCTACCAGCGACTTGTTAACAAGATATTTTGCAACCTATCCGGAAAAAAAATAGAAGTCTACATAGACGATATGCTCGCCAAGACGGAATCCGGTGAGCAACTAACCGACGACCTCAAGATAATAATGAACACCCTGCGAAAACACCAAATGCGACTCAACCCGACAAAATGCGCCTTCGGAATGGAAGCGGGAAAATTCCTCGGATTCATGATCACACAACGCGGAGTCGAGGCTAACCCAGAGAAATGTCGTGCCGTCCTTGAGATGACAAGTCCCAAAAACCTCAAAGAAATCCAAAAACTCACCGGCCGACTGACCGCGCTATCCCGGTTCCTCGGGGCATCGGCCCAAAGGGCAATCCCTTTTTTCAAACTAATAAAAAAAGGAACCCCCTTCAAATGGGAGATAGAATGCGAAGAAGCTTTCCAACACTTCAAAAAGGTTCTAGCGGAACCTCCAATCCTCGCAAAACCCCAAACAGGGGAAACACTTTACCTGTACCTCTCCATAACAGAAGAAGCAATCGCAGCAGCACTCGTCCGGGAAAACGAGAAAAAAGAACAAAAACCCATATACTTCATAAGCAAGGTCCTACAGGATACAGAAGCTCGCTATTCATGTCTAGAAAAGCTAGCTTTTGCGCTCCTCTCGGCTTCCCGACGGCTACGACAATACTTCCAAGCTCACCCCATAACGGTCCGAACCGACCAAGCGGTCAAACAAGTGTTACAAAAACCCGACCTAGCAGGAAGAATGCTAGCATGGTCCATCGAGTTATCCCAATTCCAGATCAGGTTCGAACCCCGAAACGCCATCAAAGCGCAGGCCTTGATCGATTTCATTGCTGAGATGACCCCGATTAAACTCACACCCGAACCATGGAAACTGTACGTCGACGGCTCATCAAACTCCACCCACGGAGGCGCCGGAATTATACTCGAAAACCAAAACGGGATCATAATTGAACAATCAATACGATACGACTTTCCACTATCAAATAACCAAGCAGAATACGAGGCCCTCTTAGCAGGCCTAACCCTAGCCCGGGAAGTCGACGCAAAGGTACTTGAAGTAAATACCGATTCCCAGGTAGTCTGCTCCCAAATAAATGGAAGCTACCAAACCCAGGATCCCCTACTCCAACAATACCTCAACAAGGTAAGTGAATTGAAGGAGGGATTCGAAAACATTACCATACAACATGTCCCCAGGGAACGAAACGCCAGGGCGGACCTACTCTCCAAACTAGCCAGTACAAAATCAGGACACGGTAACAGAACACTAATCCAGGAGGTCGTTAGGTCGCCTTCCGTATCAGCAACAATCAGCGCACATCTAACATCCTCAAACCGGGAGTCCTGGACATACCCTATCCTACAATACCTCCTTAACAGAACCCTACCACCAGACCCCAAAGAGGAAAGGCGAATAAAAAGAGAAGCCGCCAACTACTCCATCATAACAAGACAGCTATACAAACGTGGATTCTCGCAACCCCTACTCAAATGTATCACCCGGGGACACGGAGTACATACTCCGCGAGATCCACGAGGGCTGCTGCGGTCACCACATCGGAGGAAAGACACTAGCCCAAAAAATCATCAGGGCCGGCTACTTCTGGCTCACGATCATCCGAGACTCCATACAATTAACAAAAAGCTGCGACAAATGCCAAAGGCACGCCAATATCCACCAAGCCGCCCCGCACCAACTCAACATTATATCGGCAGAATGGCCGTTCGGCAGTTGGGGAATCGACCTCGTCGGGCCCTTCCCCACAGCACCCGGCCAACTCAGATATCTCGTTGTCGCCATAGACTACTACACCAAATGGATCGAAGCCGAACCCCTGGCCTCCATAACGGCGACCCAATGTCGAAAATTCGTCTGGCGACAGATCATTACCCGATTCGGAATCCCCGAGGTCATCATCTCAGACAACGGAACCCAATTTACCGACAAAAAATTCAGAGAATTCCTAGAAGGATTACGCATATCCCATCGCTTCAGCTCAGTAGAACATCCCCAAACAAACGGACAGGTGGAATCCGCGAACAAAATAATCGTTAAAGGACTTAAGAAACGGCTCGACGAAGCCAAAGGACTATGGGCAGATGAGTTAGGGTCAGTCCTATGGTCGTACCGAACAACACCCCAAACGAGCACCGGGGAAACGCCTTTCCGATTAACATACGACGTAGAAGCGGTCATCCCCGTGGAAATCGGGGACCCCAGCCCCAGGAAAACAGTCGGAAGTAACGATGAAAAAGCCGAACGAGATCTTATCGACGAAGAGAGAAGCATAGCTCACATCAAAGAGTTAGCGCTCAAACAACGAATCAGCCTAAGGTACAATCACGGCGTCGTCCGACGGGAGTTCGCGACCAACGACCTCATCCTACGACGAAACGATATCGGCCCTTCAACCCCAGGGGAAGGGAAACTCGCCCCCAACTGGGAAGGACCATACAGAATCAAGGCCGTAATCGGAAAAGGAGCATATAAACTCGAACGACTCGACGGCAGCGAAATACCAAGAACTTGGAACGCAGCCAACTTACGAAGATACTACACTTAAACAAGTCACCCTTTGTTTTTCTTTGTATACTTTTCTCATTTCGTCTT
>NC_029776.3:71366904-71378248 GCF_000817695.3 Arachis duranensis | reverse complement strand
CTTTCCCTCACGAAGGGTTTTAACGAGGCCCAACCATTCAAATAAATTTTTTACAAGTTATTTCCACTTCATCTCCATTACAAGTCATTACCGTTTCTCAAACACGGAACAAAGACACGGCCATCACTGGAGGACTGATCACCCCCCAGGCCGAACACACGGATATCCAAAAAACCGACCAAATGACGGTTGACAAAAACGAGAAAACAAACGCTCAAAAATGCGAGAAGGCCCGAACGGCCAAATAAACGCCACAAAACGGATCATACAAAAATACCCAAAACGGCTGAAAATACCATTAAAAACAAGTTACGGCCCTTGAGCCACTAGGAATATTCAAAAACAAACAAAGTTCAAAACTAATTACAGAGAAACTACTCAATGTCGACAATCCGACCATCACGGACAGTCTTAAACGCTCCCATCACGGACACATCCACGCCAGGAGCCAACACCAAAACCTGCGCCTTCATCGTCTCCTCGGTAGCAGCGATGGCATCCCTAGCATCAGCCAACAGACCCGTCTTCTCCTTTTTCAAAGCTTCAACCTCAGCCTTCAGAGTTTCCGACTCGGCGAGAAGCACGGCAGCTTGAGAACTCGCATCCGAGGCACGCGTCCGCTCCTCCGCCAATTGAGAAAGAAGCGAAGTCTCAACACCGGCAAGTCCGAGAATCTCCGCCCCGGCATCCTCTGAAGACTTCACCGCTTTTTCCTTTGCAGTATTGGCGGCCTCAAGCTCCTCCTTCAACTTGGTCACATCAGCCTGAGCCTGCCGAAGCTTCTTTTCCAACAAACCCACTTGGGCCATCACGGGCTCAGCCTTCCGAACAACCACGGCAGAGCGAAGAAGGGCGCGGTAAACCGACTTAGCCTGGAACGAGACGTCACAGCCATCAAAATATGACTCCGTTCCAGGCATCAAGTGCTGATCAATAAAACCCGTAGCATCGAAGCGTCGGTCCATCACGCTAGGTACCAAACCCTCCTCCTCAAAAGTCTCACTACCCGGCTCCTCAGGCCTGCTCCTCTTCCGAGAAGCCTCAGCAGCCGTCATCACGACGACCTCAGGCGAACCAGGAGGATCTTGAACGCCAGTAGGCGCCCCCGAAGTAACCACCCCCTGAGAGGCAGCCTGAGAATCCACAGCCGGATTCGAGACAAGAGTAGATGGAGACAACGACCCCTCCTCCCGAACCAACGCTGCCTTCAGCCTTGCCAAAGAAGTCAGCCCGCCCGCCATCTCCACTGAAAGAAAACAAGAGAAGAGTAAAAAAAAAAAGGAACACACCAATATATGTCCGACAAGCCTCAGGATCCTCCATAACGTCTCGAGGATACAACGGACGCTCGCCAAACAAATGCCACAAAACGCTGGCAATATCCTTATCCTCCCGAGACAAATCATCATAGGAAACCTTAGTCAGAACTGACGGGCCGGCACCAAAATTCCAATACGTCGGAAACCGGCGCTGGCCCTCCAAAGTAAGCCAAAACGGGTGGTGCCCCCGAACGGGACGCACCTTAAAATACTCCCACTTAAATCCGTGAAAAGAATCCTCAAACAACCCAAAAATCCGGCGATGAGGTTGAGCACGGAAAGACATATACCCTTTCTTGTGCTTCCCCTCCTTAGTCGGAAGAGTGCACAAGAAAAGAAAGAGGAAAACAGGAACTGAAGCCGGAAGATCGAGATACCGGCACACCAACTCAAAACATCGCACGGCTGCCCAGCTATTCGGGTGAAGCTGAGACGGTGCTACGGAGCACCGACTAAGTAAACCCTGGACAAACGGCGAGAATGGGAACCGCACACCAAGTCGAGTAAACATGGATTCATAAACCCACATCCAGTCCGGCACGGTGGGCGAACGGAGGTTCAAGTAGCAAATGCGCTCGTCGGCATCAGGGAGCACGAGCTCGTATCGCCCCTCCTCTTCACCACCACCGCAAATTGCCCCCTGGTCGCGGAGCCGTTGGAGATCACCCTCCGTCATCTGCGACGGAACACCCTATACATCGCTGGTCACCCAACCATAGCGATTGGGAACGCCCCTGGAAGGGGCTACTGGGGCTCCCACACTCTCATTTCTTCGACACTGCATACCTAAAACAGGGAGGAGCACCACCATCAGCCTACCAACTCTACACAGTAACAAGACAAAAACCTAACACCACTACCAAACCCAAACGCCGTGACCCACCACTACAATCAAGGAAAAAACGGCGGTGCTCAGCCCCTTCCCCAAAACTCAACAAACGAAACACCAAGCACAGTAAACAAACAGAAAAGAAAACAGGCAGAGCAAACGCATGGCAAAAACAGAACAAGCATGCACAAACAAGTATGAAAGAAAAAGGCGAAACATGCCAACCTGGTAAATTAGAAGGAAGCTTGGAGAAAACCAGTAAAACAGAAGAAGTAGAGCGGCACCAGAAAGCAAAAATCGCCGAAGAGTTTTTTCAGAAAATGAAGTGTTCCTCTTTAGAAGAAAAAACGGACGAGGGAAATAAAACCAAAGCAAAACGGTTTCAAAAGAAAGCAAAAAAGACACAACTAACCCCAGGCACAATGAAGACTCACAGGGGCAAGAAGGAGAAAACCCCCCACAATAAATGCCCCCTCGGAAAAGTAAACTAATAAATCACGCCTCAAAGGACGCAACGGGCGCAGCAAGCACGGAAAGGTCACGTCAAGACCAAAAGACGGTCAGAACGAATCTTTTACCAAGCGAAATCGAGAAACCGACCTCGTCACCAAACGAACGCTCGACAAAGACTGGAGACGCAATGAATAACGTCCCACCTCCTAGCGACAAACCGACCTTACTCGCTCTCCCGCTGCGGGGGCAACCGTTACGGATCCGGCCCATGGATCCCGGACCCGTGACCGAACCCGAACCCGGCTCCTCGGGCCAACCTGTCTCGTCTTTATAGAAGGCCCTGGACCGGCCCTCTAGAGCTCCTAACTAACTTTTGAATTCAAACGTCTCCCTTATCTTAGCCAGATAAGATAAGATAAGATAAACCACCATCACCTATAAATAGAGGACCCAGGTCCCTCCAGGTATTCATTCATTCCTCATACCTTACACCTCTTAGATCTATTCTGACTTGAGCGTCGGAGTGTCTTTGCAGGTACCTCCCCTCCTCTCCATCTGGACAATCCAACATCCGACTTAACCCGCAGGTTCCCGATCCTCCTCCTAGATCGTATCAGAAACATTCTGTACACTCACATTTCAACACACACTCTTTTTTCTCTCACCACCTTCGTTATTTTCTCTTATCTTTCCTTCAATACACTGAATATAATATATACATTTTTTTAAAGATCTATTATATAGATCTAAAAAAATATCCACATGTATAGATTTTATGTGTTTAACTTAGATTAATGACACCAAATATTTGCAAATACGTCTGAATATTTTAAGTGAAATTGTGTCAATCATGACACTAGTAAAAAATGGCATAATTTTGTTCTATTTTAATAAAATGAATTAGTTGATATAATTTATCGTTAATAACTAGTTTTTTTATACCTACTATGTCATTAGACCACTTAACAAGTTGGTTCTTAATAGTTTATATTTGTTTTTTGTTATTGGTTTGTTGTTGGAATCAACTATGGAAAGCTATTTATTTTTTAATTAATAATAATGTTTAAAATTTAAAATTTTTGATTAATCTAATTTTTGATTTTTTAAAAGAGGTGAACAAATTTTAGTTGAAAAAAATAGTTAAAAAATATAATTTTTAAATTATTTCATATAATTTAATAAATAAATAAATTTATTATTTAAATATGATGTTATATTAATAAAGGGTAAAATTGTCTATTATAATATTTTAATTCATTTGATAAACATTCTAAATACTAGAATTCAATTTTATAATTTTACTAATTCATTTCAAACACTAAATTTAATTTAATTCTATACCATTAAAAATTTTTAGACAAGACTAAAAAAAATTGAGTTAATAATTAAGTGATAGTTAAAAACAATAAATTCTGATTGGTCTACGTAATTCCAAATATCATATTTCATTTTTCTTAAAAAATAAAATAACTGGAAATATTTTGTAGTGTCATAGGCTTTTTTATATCAACAATATGTCATTTCCTTTTATCGTGCTGCATGATATAAACTTTTGAAGCATTACATTGTTGGACAGGTTGGGGTTGGTCGCTAACCATATGTATTTCTAGCTCACTTTCTTTATCATGCTACATATGGATGTGTAGGTTGTAATCTTGCTTCCCCTCCTTTGGGATTAAGCATTTTCCCTCTTTTAGAGCATAATTATCAAAACGAAAACCTGGGTCTTTAGGATTGAAACGCTATTAATATATTTTGTGAGAAATTCTAATTTTACATACTATAATAATATATAATTTTTTTTATATAATTATGACTATGATTATGGACACTTTTAAATTGTAATTTTTTATTTATATCGTTTATTTTATTATTTACATTATGAATTTTATTATCATTTAGTATATTAAATAAATTATTATTGTGTCAAACGGTTCAACCATGACCTGCTAGAGTGCTAGTTGAACTAATGATCCGTTAATTGTGTTTAACCAAATCGATTAACGATTGCATTTGATGAGTGTGAAGTAGAGTACTTATCTTATTTGATTATAAGAACCACAACAAATAATAACACCACCACCTTTTTTTTATAGAAAAGATAAAAGTTTATTTCTCAAATAATTTTTTATTTTATTATTGGTGAGAAGATAAAATTTTACATGAAAATGTCTATAAATGATGTTTAATAGAAAGTTGGGGGCGCCATTCTGATGGAATAAAAATTTGTTTTTCTTATATTGTTTTTGATAATCTGTCTCCCAAAAAATACTTGTATGATCTACATGTAGTAATATCTATGCCTTTTTTGTATTATGTTTTTGTATTTAAAAAAACAATTATCTAAAATAATCTGTCTCCTGCAAATTGTTAGTCCTTAAAATCTTACAAAATATCACAACATCTAATAATAAGATATATACTACACCAATAATTATCCAATGTCTAAAAAAATGAGTCGAAAGGCGTCAAACAACACTCATAAATAGTAGAAAATTAGAAATGCATTAGATTTAGATTGAGGGAAAAAATATTATTTATATTAAACTATAAGTTGAGAATGAATACTTATTTCAATTTTAAAGAATTTCAATAGAAATAGATACATATTTGAGTTTTTTTAGTTTTCAAATCTATACAGCGAGTAACGCAATAAAGAACTACATAAATAATAGTACTAAAAGGCTAGTAAATTTTATAATTTATAGGTATTAATTAGTTATCATTAATATTTTTAATAATTAAATATTAGCTAAATTTTACTAAAAATACTGGCTCTTGAAATTTTCTATATATATATATAGGGAGACAAAAAATACAAAAAAGAGAGAATAGCATAAACGAGTTATTGAGGCTTAAAATCCAAGCTATTTTTTCTTTTTCTTTTTTTTTTTATATTCGGCTGCATTGTATATGTGGATTTACAATTTCAAGTTTTGAAATTTTTATTTTTTCTCAAAATAAAAATAAGATAGAAATTTCAAAACTAAGTTAAAATTTATGGAAAAAAATCCTACCCACAATTTATATTTCAGAAAAATTTAAAAATTATTTAAATAAAAATCATTGAATTTTTAATTTAAATAATTAAATAAATATAAAAATCAACTCGTTTGTACTTTTAGGTAAAATTAAATAAAATTTTTAATTTAAAAAAGATTACATTCCCTTCTTTTATTACTTATCTCGTTAATATTGAAAACAAAATAATTATAACATGTTTTTTGTTTACACTGCTAATGAATTAAACAACAAAAAGTTTTAAATATATCTTGTTTGTTCCTTAGATAAAGTTGTAATTTTTTTAAGGCGGAAACTCAGGTGCAGTCGACTTCACGTGAAGTTGATATTTGAGAGTCGTTAGATGATTTGACTGATTTGACTAAATTTTTATCTAATGGTTTTGAGGTATCAATTTTATGTAAAGTTGACTTCACCTGAATTTTCATTTTTTTTAAATATATCTCATTTATTAACAGTGTAGATAAAATACATTTATAATTATCTTATGTGGTAAAATCGATATACTTTTATCTTGACTGCTTATTTTGCAACTTGTAATATACAGAGACAATTTCTTTGTGTACTTTAATGACAATAAATTGTGGTTAACAGTTTTTGCCAAACTTGTAAAACACAGTCATACGTAGGAAATACATCATTGTAACTTATATAGGAGTAATTCAATAAAGATTAAACCATAATAAAAATAATTAGCGTAAAATATCCAAAGCAAGCATATAAGATGTAACAAAAAGAGTAAACTAAGAGAACATCAAAAAGAAAAGAAGAGAAAATAGTAGAGAGGAAAAGGACCACCGCTAGGTACAAATCTCTGCATCTCAAGGTACTAAGTATTTAACTAAGGTGTAGGGTTTCTCTTCTTCATAAAAGAGAAATGACAGAAAATTAAAGAATTCTTTCAAATAATAATAATAATAAGAGTAAAAGATAAATAGGTCATTGACCTTTTAAAATTCGGACATTTTCGTCTTCTCAAAATTGGAAAATATATTTCAATCTCCCACGTTTTAAAACGGCCGACAATTATGTCCCTCCCTCCGTTTTGGGCCAAAAAAGGCAACGGAGCCAACTGACATGGAGGGGTAGCATCTGACGTGTCCGTTACACTTACTGAAGTGGATTGGAACGAATTATTAGTGGACAAATTAGTCCCTTAACTGCAAAACGACGCCGTTTCCACCATCCTCCATATTTGAAGCTTTGCAATCCCAATAACACCAAGAGTGACTCCACATATTACAAAAAATCCTATCAGAACACAAGCGCCCTTCTCCCTCCAAAAAAAGAACGATTTCCAGTTAAACGGGGTGGTGTGGTCAGTCGACGTGGTTGTTGTTGAAGGTTACGGCAAACTTTGCATGGAGAGGAAGTTGCCATCATCTACAAAGGTAAGGGTGACAATAAATAGTATGTATGTTATTTAACTGAGAATGCATGCGATTAGGAAATTGGGTGACTGCATGCTTTTTTTTTTGGGTAAAAGAATGAGGAAAGCTATGTGAAGTTAAATGATTTTGAAATTCTGATTAGGTAGAGTTTAATCTCTTATTTATGTACTTGTGGACAATGCAGATGGATGATATGTTTGTGGTACCTGTTTTTCACCACGGAAGTCGTTTTGGTAGAAAATTCAGTGGAACTCTTGAGTATATAGGTTGGAAAGTTGAAAATTTTTCGAAGATGGACTTAGACTTTGTGAATTTTGGGGATTTGGTGACATTGTTCAAGGGTTTGGGGTATGCATCATATAGGAAAGTGTATTGGTTTGACCCAACTAGCAGTGATCTTGAGGCTGGACTGCACATTCTGAAAGGAGATGCAGGCATCAATGAACTTCGAGAGAACAAGATGAAGAATTCAACCACGGATGAATTCTACATATACTTCGACCATCCCGTTGATGAGTCACAGATAGTGGAAGAAGGGACTGCGGCAGAAGTAGGGGTGGAAGAGTTTGATGACCCATTGATGTGGACAGCATTATGAGAAAGCTCCAATCATCACCATCTATAGAAGTTGATGGGAAAGAAAGCGAGGAGGATGAAGTGTATAAACCTCCTCCAATCGACTCGGAGACTATTTCAGATGAGGACTGTTCCAGTGTTGATGAGGAATATGATAGAATGAGGAAAAAAAAGATGCCTGAAAGGAAAGAACAAGGTTCTGCCAAAGAAAAATAGCAGTGTGAAAGAAGGGATGGGGCAGAGTCAAGTGGAGTTAAAAACAGAGGTGGAGTAAGGAGTGCAAGTGGTAGTGCTGTCAAAGGTGATGGGCCTACTGTGAAAACCAGAGGAACTACTGAATGAATTTCTATTTTTTGTCCTAGTCTTTAGTATGAATTAAACATCACTGTCTACTTATCGTAGTTTGGCAAACTTGTTTACATGCCAACCAGATGTTTTATTATTTTGTGGCAAACTTATGCAGTTATGTTTTGGATTAAGACAGATACATTGTTGTTTATATTTTGGTCATAATTTATGCAGAAGTACTACCTTATATAATAGCTGATTCACATTATTTTTTACTTGTTCAACAATGGCAATTTTCATTAAATAGTCAACAATGGCAATTTTCATTATATCATCAACATTGTACATCAATTCATCCTGACTACTTTAAGAAACATACAGCAACAACAAAAACAACTACACTAATCAAAGCAATATGCCACATACTCATTTTTTTCCTTCTCCATACATAACAGTTTCCTCTCCAACTCTTCCATTTTTTTCTCCAGTTCCTGATTTTGCACCGGTTAATTTTTTTTTCCAATTCCTCACTTCGCACCACTTGATCTTCAACGTCTACCCCTCCAGCATCCTCCACAGCACCCAATGCATCAGACTCCATGACCCTAATTTTTTTCAGGTGTTCATCAAGGCAGACAAAGTACCGACAATACCGTTCTTAACTTGGAGCAATTTTTCAGATAACGCAGTAATTAGACACAGAACAGTCTCATCCAACTACTATAAAAATAATCACTCACCTTGAAGAACGGACATCCGAGAAACATCCTATTGGGATTAGATGCTGTTCTTGACTTGTAAAGAATGGCATAAACACCGCAGAAGCACTTCGGCGCAACCCCATCTCGATCACATCCTCCTGCAACAGTGCATGAAGATCCCCGTCCAGGTCTTGTGCATGAAGAGCCCGTCACTCATCATGGACGATCGCACCAGCAGCGGCCATGGCTTCCACCTTGCATTTTGATTAAATAGAGCTCACTGGTGGAAATGACGTCGTTTTGCAGTTAAGGGACTAATTTGTCCACTAATAATTCGTCCCAATCCACTTCAACAAGTGTAACAGACACGTCAGATGCTACCCCTCCATGTCAGCTGGCTCCGTTGCCGTTTTTGGCCCAAAACGGACGGAGGGGTATAATTGTCGGCCATTTTAAAACGTGGGGGAACGAAATGTATTTTCCAATCTTGGGGAACGAAAATATCCAAATTTTAAAATGTTAGGAACCTATTTGTCTTTTACTATAATAATAATAATAATAAATTAGTGAAACCCAACACAAAATATTCTTTCCAATATATATTAGAGTGAAATGAGAAAATCATTGAATTCACATTTCCAAGTTATCTTTTAATAATAACACTTTTATTTAAAGGTTTAAAAACTGAACTGAAAAATTTAATTATTTAAAAGTTTAAAATTTAACTGAAATTTAATCGAAATTAAATAATATATAATAAAATAATATATTGGTATATAAAATATATAATTTTTTAGAAAATATTTTTTCTTGTATTTTATTATTTTAAATCGATCAATTATTAAAAAAAATGAAAGTGATTGTTTGATTATTTTATTTATTTTTTAATCAATTCATTACCATGGATTTTATTCTAAGCCGAACTAATTTAGTGATCGGTCCTCAATTAACGAAGAAATCGTTCGATTTTCGATCCCACACCCAATACTCTGCTTTTATTACATGAAGCGATGAACACGGCCTTTTTTTGAAGGATAAAATATCTTTTGATACTAATATCTATTTCTTTAACAATCGATTATTCTACTTCCGTCTCTTCTAATCTTTCATCCATAAACAAACTTGAGAATCTCATACCCCCTTTTTCATCTCCACTTCTTTTCTTTGTCAAACAATCCTTTTATGCAAACCTTAATAATCTAACGAGGTCGATGATTGGAACAAGCTAAGTGAACTGATAATATGCGTTGAACTTATGGTTTCTTTTACCTTTTCTTTTTATTATTGTTAACACGACATTAATTTTCGTTATTTATTCTTAAAAAAAATTAAAAGAAAAAACCAAGAAGATTAGATTTTCCGTGACCAAATAATTACATGTGACGGTGACGTTGACACTAGAAAGAGACACAAAGAAAAAGACAGACGTTGAAAGTTTGCACCACTAAGAGGTACCTGTCGAGCTTTTATTGGTTACATTTCGCTTCAATTACTTTGGCACTTAAATTTTTCAGAAACAGGAATCGTTGTGACTTGTGACATGCCCTTTCATTTTAAAGTCACACATCAATTATATGCATTAACTAGTAGCTGCTTGTCTTTTTTTTTTCCCCCAAGGCATGCATAAGCTAGTAGCTACCAGATCTACAGTTCTACGCCATGCTGATGCGCCATTTTCGTCCATGCACGCTTATATCCATGGATTTGCGCCAAAAAATTTGGATATGAAATTTTTTTTGTTGTTATTTTCTAACATGGAGATGTGAAGTGTTATACAGAAGAGTGCTGGGCTCATCTTTCTCGCAGTTGGCGAGAAGTCCTTTTTAATTTTTTTTTTTAAATTGTTCGAAAAGTATCGAACTTAAAGCGAGAAGATTTATTTTTTATTTTTTAAAACTTCATAAAATAATCTCGCTTATAGCGAGAAGAAGAGAATGTATATTTTTTATTTTAAAATCACATCTTGCAGTGCACGAAAAGTTTTTTTTTAAATAAAAAATACAGGACTGTTATACATCCATATAACCATGTAATCAAGTTGGCCAATGGTGGACGAAATTGTGATTAAAGAGTTTCAGGCATTGTTAGAGAAGCTCACAACTCCGTTCAACTAACCAGCAAGTGTACTGGGTCGTCCAAGTAATAAACCTTACGTGAGTAAGGGTCGATCCCACAGAGATTGTTGGTATGAAACAAGCTATGGTTACCTTGCAAATCTCAGTTAGGCAGATTAAAATGGTTTATGGGTTTTCAAAAATTAAATAAGAAAATAGAAATAATAAACGAGATAGAAGACTTATGCAGATTCATTGGTGAGAATTTCAGATAAGCGAATGGAGATGCTGTATGGCTCAAGGACGCCTGCTCTCCTACTACTTCTACTCAATCCTTCTTACTCCTTTCCATGGCAAGCTTTGTACAGGGGTTCACCATCAGCTGTGGCTACTTTCAATCCTCTCGGGAAAATGATCCTATGCGGTTGTCAGTCGCACGGCTAATCGTCTGGAGGAATCACCCATGGTTGATGGCTACATCCCATCCTCGCAGTGAAAACTAATGCTCACGCACTCTGTCACAGTACGGCTAATCACCGGTTGGTTCCCGCTCCTACTGGAATAGAATCCCTTGATTCTTTTGCGTCTGTCACTAACGCCCAGCACTTGCAAGTTTGAAGCACGTCACAGTCATTCATTACCAGAATCCTACTCGGAATACCACAGACAAGGTGAGACTTTCCGGATCCTCATAAATGCCGCCATCTATCTA
>NC_029776.3:71365522-71366113 GCF_000817695.3 Arachis duranensis | reverse complement strand
TAGGAACTTAGAATTTTGGATAGTGTTATTGACTTTCCTAGTTAAGCATGTTGATTCTTGAACACAGCTATTTATGAGTCTTGGCTGTGGCCCTAAGCACTTTGTCTTCCAGTATTACCACCGGATACACAAATGCCACAGACACATAACTGGGTGAACCTTTTCAGATTGTGACTTAGCTTTGCTTAAGTCCCCAGTTAGTGGTGTCCAGAGCTCTTAAGCACACTCTTTTGCTTTGGATCATGACTTTAACCACTTAGTCTCAAGCTTTTCACTTGGACCTTCATGACACAAGCACATGGTTAGGGACAGCTTGATTCAGCCGCTTAGGCCTGGATTTAATTTCCTTGGGCCCTCCTATCCATTAATGCTCAAAGCCTTGGATCCTTTGCTTTTTCTTTCTAAAATTTTCGCCCCTTTTTTTTTCTGCTTTTTCTTACTTCAAGAATCAATTTCATGATGTTTTTCAGATCATCAATAACATTTCTCTTTGTTCATCATTCTTTCAAGAGCCAACAATTTTAACATTCATAAACAACAAGATCAAAAATATGCACTGTTCAAGCATTCATTCAGAAAACAAAAAGTATT
>NC_029776.3:71359912-71361186 GCF_000817695.3 Arachis duranensis | reverse complement strand
AGAAGAAGAAGATAATGGAGATGAGTGAGGGGAGATGGATTCGGCTATATGGGTGGGATTGGGTGGGGAAGAGAAGTGAAATTGTAAAGGTAGGTGGGGTGTATGGGGTAGATTGGGTAGCAGCAGGTGGTGAATGAAAAACAGAAGGGATGATCATGAATGGAAAGGGAGAGGGCGAGGTAGGTGGGGATCCTGTGAGGTCCACAGATCCTGAGGTGTCAAGGAATTCCATCCCTGCACCAAATAGGCATGTAAAATGCCTTGGCACACCATTCTGGCATGTAAACGCCCATTGGTGCATGTTCTGGGCGTTAAACGCCCATGTAATGCATGTTTCTGGCGTTGAACGCCAGTTTCATGCTTGTTTCTGGCGTTCAGCGCCAGATTGCCCTCTGTGTGCGCATCCTGGCGTTAAACGCCAGGATGTAGCTTGTTTTGGGCGTTCAACGCCAGAATGGTGCTCTGTTCTGGCGTTAAACGCCGGCCAGATGCACCTTCTGGGCGTTGAACGCCAGCCCGTGCGTCCTCCAGGGTGAAAAATTTTTTTTTTCTTCTGTTTTTGACTCTGTTTTTAATTTTTTTGATTTTTTCGTGAAAAGCACACTCTTTTGGATCACGACTTTAACCACTCAGTCTCAAGCTTTTCACTTGGACCTTCATGACACAAGCACATGGATGGGGACAACTTGATTTAGCCGCTTAGGCCTGGATTTAATTTCCTTGGGCCCTCCTATCCATTGATGCTCAAAGCCTTGGATCCTTGCTACCCTTGCCTTTTGGTTTTAAGGGCTATTGGCTTTTTCTACTGCTCCTTCTTTTTCTTTCTATTCTCTTTTTTTTTCGCAAGCTTCCTTTTTCACTGCTTTTTCTTGCTTCAAGAATCAATTTCATGATTTTTTTCAGATCATCAATAACATTTCTCTTTGTTCATCATTCTTTCAAGAACCAACAATTTTAACACTCATAAACAACAAGATCAAAAATATGCACTGTTCAAGCATTCATTCAGAAAACAAAAGTATTGCCACCACATCAATATAATTAAATTAAATTCAATGAAAATTTCGAAATTCATGTACTTCTTGTTCTTTTGAATTAAAACATTTTTCATTTAAGAGAGGTAAAGGACTAATGGAATTATTCATAATCTTTAAGGCATGGTTACATACTAATGATCATGAAGTAAAGACACTAAACATAGATAAACACAATATTAAAAACTGAAAACAGAAAGAAATAAAGAACAAGGAATGAATCCACCTGAGTGAGGGTGG
>NC_029776.3:71358666-71359812 GCF_000817695.3 Arachis duranensis | reverse complement strand
TCCCTAAAAGTAGCTTAAACTTACTAAAAACTATATGAAAACAATGCCAAAAAGCGTATAAATTATCCGCTCATCAGTGGGAAAGGGTGGGAAATTGAATTTGAATTTGATAAGGGTAGGTGGGATTTATGGGGAAGAGGAGGTTGATGTGAATGGTGCATGGGGTAATTGGGAAGAGGAATTGAGGTGATTGGTGAAGGTTTTTGGGAAGTGTGACATTGAAAATGAGATTTGGATTAGGAGAGTGTGATTAGGATTAAAAGAAAAAGTAGGTGGGGATCCTGTGGGGTCCACAGATCCTGAGGTGGGGATCCTGTGGGGTCCACAGATCCTGAGGTGAAAAGAAATACCATTCCTTCACCATATAGGCGTGTAACTTGCCTTCATGCATCATCCTGGCGTTCAAACGCCCATTGGTGCATGTTTTGGGCGTTAAACGCCCATGTAATGCATGTTTCTGGCATTGAACGCCAGTTTCATGCTTGTTTCTGGCGTTCAGCGCCAGATTGTCCTCTGTGTGCACATCCGGGCGTTAAACGCCAGGTTGTTGCTTGTTTCTGGCGTTCAACGCCAGAATGGTGCTCTGTTCTGGCGTTGAACGCCAGCCAGATGCATCTTACTGGCGTTGAACGCCAGTCTGTGCTGCCTCCAGGGTGAAAATTTTTTTCTTCTGTTTTTGACTCTGTTTTTAATTTTTTTGATTTTTTCGTGACTCCTCAGGATCATGTACCTAATTAAACACAAAAATAACAAAGAAATAAAATAAAATAAAATTAGATAAATAAAATTGGGTTGCCTCCCATAGATAAATGTCCTATATATACTAGACTAGCTACTAGGGTTTACATGAGTAAGTAATTGATGCATAAATCCACTTCTGGGGTCCACTTGGTGTGTGCTTGGGCTGAGCTTGATTAATCCACGTGTAGAGGCATTTCTTGGCATTAAACTTTGAGTTATGACGTGTTTTGGGCGTTTAACTCCGGATCATGACGTTTTTCTGGCGTTTAACTCCAGACAGCAGCATGTACTTGGCGTTCAACGCCAATTTATGTCGTCAATTCCCAAATAAAGTATGGACTATTATATATTGCTGGAAAGCTCTGGATGTCTACTTTCCAACGCCGTTAAGAGCGCGCCATTTGG
>NC_029776.3:71356073-71357184 GCF_000817695.3 Arachis duranensis | reverse complement strand
ATCACATAGAGCTTTTTCAAAGCTCATGGTGCCAATGGTGCAAGGTATTAAGAACTTGCCAGGATCTTGTTTCTTTTGAGGTAGAGTTTTCTGAATTCAAGTATCTAGTTCACTAATGAGAAAGGGAGGGTCACCTTCCCAAGTCTCATTACCAAACAACTTGGCATTCAGCTTCATGATAGCTCCTAAATATTGAGCAACTTGCTCTCCAGTCACATTTTCATCTTCTTCAGAGGATGAATAATTTTCAGAGCTCATGAATGGCAGAAGGAGGTTTAGTGGAATCTCTATGGTCTCTGTATGAGCCTCAGATTCCTCAGGATCCTTAATAGGAAACTCCTTCTTGCTTGAAGGACATCCCAGGAGGTCTTCCTCACTAGGATTTTCGTCCTCCTCCTCCTCTATGCATTCGGCCACTTTGATCAAATCAATGGCCTTGCACTCTCCTTTTGGATTCTCTTCTGTATTGCTTGGGAGAGTACTGGGAGGAGTGTTAATGACTTTCTTACTCAGCTGGCCCACTTGTGCCTCCAGATTTCTAATGGAGGATCTTGTTTCATTCATGAAACTGAAAGTGGCTTTTGACAGATCAGAAACTATATTGGCTAAATTAGAATTGTTTTGTTCAGAGTTCTCTGTCTGTTGTTGAGAAGATGATGGATATGGCTTGCTATTGTTCAGCCTATTGCGTCCACCATTGTTAAAGCCTTGTTGAGGCTTTTGTTGATCCTTCCAGGAGAAATTTGGATGATTTCTCCATGATGGGTTATAGGTGTTTCCATATGGTTCACCCATGTAATTAACCTCTGCCATGGCAGGGTTCTCAGGATCATAAGCTTCTTCAGAAGCTGCCTCTCTCAGGATCATAAGCTTCTTCAAAAGCTGCCTCTCTAGTGCTGTTGGATGCATGTTGCAGTCCATTCAGATTTTGAGAGATCGTGTTGACCTGTTGAGTCAACACTTTGTTCTGAGCCAATATGGCATTCAGAGCATCAATTTCAAGAACTCCTTTCTTCTGAGATATCCCATTATTCACAGAATTCCTCTCAGAGGTGTACATAAACTGGTTGTTTGCAACCATGTCAATGAGTTCTTGAGCCTCTTCAGGCGT
>NC_029776.3:71333655-71354113 GCF_000817695.3 Arachis duranensis | reverse complement strand
ATTAACACAAGACTCAAACAAGAAACACAAAATATTTTTGATTTTTATGATTTTCTAATTTTTTTGTATTTTTATTAATTTTTTCGAAAATACTTTTTGGAAAAACGAAAAATAAAAGAAAAATTTTTGAAACAGATTTTTGAAAAGAAAATTACCTAATCTGAGCAACAAGATGAACCGTCAGTTGTCCATACTCGAACAATCCCCGGCAACGGCGCCAAAAACTTGGTGGACGAAATTGTGATTAAAGAGTTTCAGGCATTGTTAGAAAACCTCACAACTTCGTTCAACTAACCAGCAAGTGTACTGGGTCGTCCAAGTAATAAACCTTACGTGAGTAAGGGTCGATCCCACAGAGATTGTTGGTATGAAGCAAGCTATGGTTACCTTGCAAATCTCAGTTAGGCAGATTAAAATGGTTTATGGGTTTTCGAAAATTAAATAAGAAAATAGAAATAATAAACGAGATAGAAGACTTATGCAGATTCATTGGTGAGAATTTCAGATAAGCGAATGGAGATGCTGTATGGCCCAAGGACGCCTGCTCTCCTACTGCTTCTACTCAATCCTTCTTACTCCTTTCCATGGCAAGCTTACCACAGACAAGGTTAGACTTTCCGGATTCCCAGGATCCTACTCGGAATACCACAGACAAGGTGAGACTTTCCGGATCCTCATAAATGCCGCCATCTATCTAGCTTATACCACGAAGATTCTGTTGGGGAATCTAAGAGATACGCATTCAAGCTCTGTTGCATGTAGAACGGAAGTGGTTGTCAATCACGCGCGTTCATAAGTGAGCATGATAATGAGGGTTACTTATCATCACATTCATCATGTTCTTGGGTACGAATGAATATCTTGGAATAAGAATAAGAGAGATTTGAATAAAAGAAAATAGATTTTCATTAATACTTGAGGTACAGCAGAGCTCCACACCCTTAATCTATGGTGTGCAGAAACTCCACTGTTGAAAATACATAAGCAAAAGATTCAGGCATGGCCGAATGGCCAGCCCTCTCCTTGATCAAGTGACCGAATGAAAAAGACTTAAAGTGGTCAAAAGATAACTAATACAATAGTTAAATGTTCTATTTATACTAGACTAGCTCCTAGGGTTTACATGAGTAAGTAATCGATGCATAAATTCACTTCCGGGGCCCACTTGGTGTATGCTTGGGCTGAGCTTGATCTATCCACATATGCTTGGGCTGAGCTTGATTAATCCACGAGCTGAGGCATTTCCTGGAGTTGAACTCTGAGTTATGACGTGTTTTGGGCGTTCAACTCCGGATCATGACATTTTTCTGGCGTTTAACTCCAGACAGCAGCATGAACTTGGCATTCAACGCCAAGTTACGTCGTCAATCTCCGAATAAAGTATGGACTATTATATATTGCTGGAAAGCTCTGGATGTCTAATTTCCAATGCCGTTGAGAGCGTGCCATTTGGAGTTTTGTAGCTCCAGAAAATCCATTTCGAGTGTAGGGAGGTCAGATTCCAACAGCATCAGCAGTCCTTTTGTCAGCCTTCTTCAGAGTTTTGCTCAAATCCCTCAATTTCAGTCAGAATTTACCTGAAATCACAGAAAAACACACAAACTCATAGTAAAGTCCAGAAATGTGAATTTAACATAAAAACTAATGAAAACATCCCTAAAAGTAGCTCAAACTTACTAAAAACTATATAAAAACAATGCCAAAAAGCGTATAAATTATCCGCTCATCAGCCAATACCCAAATAGAATTAGGCGCATTAAATGGTGAGTAAAAACACGTGCTAGAGACGAACGAAACCCCTCCTTTTTCATTTGCGCTTCATTATAAAAAAACGTTACATCTTCTTCAACACAAAACCAATACACGAAACAACTCATTTTCTTTGAATCTCTCTTAACATCACTCAAACTTCAATCACGTTCTCTGCGAAAATCACTACTGGAAAGGAATCGGGAGAAGATTTCGCAAGCAACAACCAGAAACGAACGAAAACTGCAATAGAGACTACCAAAGTAATGAGAAAACTACTGTTCATTTGAAATCTTACAATGTCGCGTTTCTCCTAGTTGCATTTTAGGTTTACTGGATTGATTTGCTTCGTTTAGTAGATCGAACTATTGTGAATGCATTTTTACAGTATAACTAGGCCTTGGAATGAAATTTGTTGTTATTTTCATTAATTTTAGTGGATAGTGTAAATAGGGCTTTGAGATTTGTTCGGTTCGGTGGGTTCCTTTTGTGATAGCATGCAACAAATCATTTCCTAACTGTTTTATTATTTATAATGTTTGATTCTGTGCATGAATGTGTTTCGTTAAGGTTGTCCTATATAATGCTAGTAAGAATCTTTAGTTTGGATCCCTTTGAGAAGTAAATAGTGTATTGTCCAAATGTATCGCTCTTGAATAACTTTGTCTTTCCCCCTTTCTACAATTTTGTTTAAGCACGAGTTACACTTGTCAGCAATTTCAGCAGAAAAATTGACAATATCTTGAGACTTGATGTAAATGAGTTTTGTTTTGGACAATTGACATTAGAGACAACTCTTTCACTTTGATAAGCCATACTACTGTAAAATTGTCTCATTATATTGGATAGATTTCAGCACGAATGGTAGTTAACCTTGATACTTAAAGAAAGATATCAAGTTTCAGTAAGAGTTTTTAAAAAAGCCAATTTGCAAATGTCATTTTGAAAGAACACCTAATTCATGAAATTTGAAAAACTTTTCTTTTAGAAGATGTTGATTTGATTAAGATATACGTGCTTGTTCTTATCGGTGAGGATAATTTAACTAGAGTTTTGAAATTAGTTGTTACTATCTTCAGTACTTCTTTTACATGGAGGAATACTATTCATGTTGATTGAAAGTTGATCACCATTTATTAACCAGATGGACGTTGTTTGGTTCGGTGGCCTTTGTGATTTTAGTTCACCAAGTGAATGTTGTTCGGTTCAGTGGCCTGTGGCATTTTAATTGACTTGATTAAGATATACATGCTTGTGCTTGTTGATGTATTGAGTAAAGTATTGACCAAAATTTTTCATTACAGCAAAACATAATAAGACAATGGCAACAATGAAAGAGAAGCCGCACTGTAACGTAAGCAGATTAAATATATTTATCCGGTTTCATTCGAATAATATCTATTTTATATTATAAATATATCCTCACATTCTGTTTAAAACTTGTAGAAAACTCATTATTGTAGATGCCAAACAAAGTAAAAAGCAACAGTGTACAGGGATATAAGTCAAGAAAAGAAAGACATAGTGGAAGAATTAGGATTTGGTGCCCTGGCAAATGTCCAAGAAATAAATGTCTCTAATACCCTATTGAAAGAATTGCTTGATCGCTTTGATGAAGAGAAAAGATGCTTGAAAACTCTCCACGGGAAAATATACATAACTCCTCGGAAAGTAGCAGCTGCCCTGGGCATAACCAACAGAGGTAATACACTTTCTACTTACTGCTTATTTTCGGTTCTTTGGTGTCTAGAAAATTAAACTGAGCATTTTTGACTGATTTTTCCTATTAAAATATTATAGGAAATCATTTTCCTGATAAGGTTGATTACAACAACCTTAATCCAGTAGACAAGGAATGTGCTGGATATGAGCGTAGAAGGGGAGAAAAATCGAAAAAAATTCAAGATGACTTTATTGTGCTCATACAAAAGTGCTTCTTGCTCTCCATAATGGTAAGTGTAGCCTCCCCAATCCATAAGCCACTGATCTTTCATGTGGACAACATTTGGGAAAGGGAATGGACAAAGCATGTGCTCAACTTCTTGATGAAAGGAGTTGAGAACAAGAGAAAGGGGAGGAAAGAGATTGTTGATGGCTGTGTTTTTGAGTTGATGTTGATATATTTCCACAAAACCAAGTTTTCCCACCCGTTCGTACCTGATGCCCACCAAACACCGTGGGTGGCCCATTGGACAAAGCAAATGATGCTTGAACGGATTTCTAGCGAAGCAACAAAACAATTGGTAAATACTCTACTAAAATTCTCCCTAAAATTTAGTGGAAAATAGACAAAAGTATACCCGGATTTTCACACGGAGTACAGATGTACTCCTCAATTTTTTAATGAGTCATTTGTACACATGAATATAAAACTCCATTGTCAATTCTACCCTTCCGTGACATGAGTAAATTTTCAGGCGATGGTGGAGGCGAGGTGGCACGGTATTGTATGATGTGGCCAATTTGAGGTGACACTGTGGAAAATAAAAATATTCATTATGAAATTTGTTGAAATAAATATAAGAGAAGGGAATAATGAAATCACGGTTCATCCTCTTCCTTCTCTAATTTCTTCGAACTATATGAACCCTAAGACATGGTGGAAAAAAATTATTCCTTCAACCTCTTCATTTTCCTTTGTACATCTTCATCCTTTCTATTGTAACAATGGTTTGTAAACTCTAATGTATGAAAATATCACAGTCTCAACAAAGGAAGAATATACCTCATGCTTGTGCCAGTGGTTGCGGTGGCTCGTCTTTGAAAATGCTGAACTTGATGCTTCTTCCTATTTGAATATTGTACTTCCTCACGGATCTCTTAAACTCATCCATGGTAGCAAACTCCATCCCAAGCTCCAGATGAACTTGGCCAAATGGTGCTATTGGATTTTCCTGAGGCCACACACCTTGTTCACTATCATAATCATCTTCACAATCGAATGACATTGCACTGTGTAAATCTTCATATTCATATCGATAGTAGTCAAGGTCAGAGTCACTATCATTATCTAAATTAGAGGAATCAGGCTTCACATGAGGAACAAATATCTTTGGTGCCTCATTCCTTCCTCCTTGAACAAACCTTTGACCAGTCGGTGCTGGCCTCTTATATGATGCTCTTCTATTTTTCTGACTGTTCTTAGATTGTTAGGTGGGCACATCATTCTGACCTTCTTGTTGTGAATTATTAGGAGGTGGGACTTCTACTTCACTTTGCTGCTGGGTCGTGTTTCGGTTGATGTTTGGGATTTCGAAATGTGACATCAGTTGGGTTGTAGGAGAAGGATTAGGAGATGCTGGGTTCTGAGTTTCATTGCAACTTTGGTTGATTTTGTTTTCCTTATTGGCCTTCTTAACATACAACTTTTTCGGGGTAGGCTTTTTGTGGATTGCCATCTTACTTCTTTTTCTTGGGGTTTCTTGTGGTGTAGATTGTTCAACGGTATCGGTAATTGGGCATGGCTCATCATCTACAATGTCTACCACTTTAACTTCCTCATGTAAATCAACAATATGATCCTAATAAACATGGCATATTCTTCCATTCTGAATACCAAATTCATACATTCGAACTACATCACTGTCATGCCTAATTAAATGCAAACCATTCGATACCTTATTCTCAGCCCAGTAAAAATTTTTGAACAAGACATACCCCAAATCCTTAAATAACCCCACCATAAAAAATGTATTCAGAGTTCCCACATTCACCCTAGGAATTACAGCAACCTCCCCTTCAATATATTTTAGAACCCCATTCATATTTCTCCCAAATCTTCCCTTGTGATGATACACAAAGGTTATATGATTTGCCATCTATTTATCAAAAATTCCTCTATCAAACTATAGAGTAGCTAAATTGATGCATTTTCATATCATAACACAGATACATGTGAAGGACAAAAGCATTACCTTTTGATCACGTCTAATTCTGAACTCTCCTCCTTCGGACAAGCTTGCGTTTGGACTTTTACGCTTCTTGCCTTACCGCTTTTGCCTTCAGAATGTAACGCAAATGACGAACTGTAATGAACGAACTACGAAGTGCTCAGAAATTCACTATGCTTACTCTCTGCTAGGGCATGTTTTCATTCAACACTGAAATATGAAAAGGAAGATAATGAAGAGACTTGTAAAACTTTTTCTTTTTTTAAAAAAAAATCAACATATTTCATAATGAATATTTCAATTTTCCACAGTGTCACCTCAAATTGGCCACATCATACAATACTGTGCCACCTGGCCTCCACCATCGTTGGAAAATTTACTTAGGTCACGGAAGGGTAGAATTGACAACAGAATTTTATATTCATGTGTGCAAATGACTCATTAAAAATTTGAGGAGTACATCTGTACTCCGTGTGAAAATTCAAGTGTACTTTTGTCTATTTTTCCAAATTTAGTTTCAAATGCTTTTAAAATACTCTACTAACTAAATAAACTACTGTTTTAGGTTATAATTAATTTATTTGCGCTACTTGTAATTGTTAGTTTGTTCATTTGAATGTTTATGTATTAAGAAACATTTTTCTTGATGATTAAATATTTGTCATGTACTATTCACCATATGAATATTTTTTGGTTCAATGGAATTGCTTCATTTGATTCATCAGATTGTTAATGTGTTTTCTTGATGATTAAATAATTGAGTCCTTGTTTCTGTTTTAGGGACTTCTGTATAGAAAGGAAAAAAAGAAAGAAAAAACAAAAAAAAGTAACTTGGACAAGAAAGAAAAAGGAAAGAAAATAAAAAAGAAAATTGTCGATCTAGATTCTTCTTCGGAAGAAGAAAAATTTTCTGAATCTGAATCTGAAAGCCCGTAAGTTTAATTTTCATATTGATTTCATTTAACTTGTATTTTCTTATATTTGTTCTTATGTGCTTGTTTTTATGTATTGCAGAGAAGAAGGAATAAAAAAAATTAGAACAAAGAATAGAAGACAACCACCGAAGGTGGTTAAAAAATAAACCAAAAAAACAAAGCCTGTGCCGATAGATTCAGAGAGCACAAGTGAATCTAAAAGCCAGTAAGTATTGCTTAATTTCTGTGAGATGTTTTGTTGATTGCATATGTATCACGTTTTGTTCGGCAAATGAATTAATTTCAGTTTGGTGAACTTCTAATTTTTGTTTTAGCACTTTAATTTAGTTCGGTTCGGTGGTATCTGTCAGTTTGGTTGACTTAATTGTTAGTGTCTTGTCTCTGATATAAATTTAATGTGTTTGTCTGTCTTCCAGAGAAAATGAAATCAAGAAAACACCCGTAATAAAAAGAAAACAACCGCAAAGGGTGGCAAAAACACAAGCCCAATCTGACAAGGAGTAAGTTTCTTGAATCATATTTTCTTTTAGTGATACTTACATTTTAGGTTCCTTGATACTTAATTTATAGAATTTTCAGAACTGAACAAGCAAAAGACAATGCTGCGGAAAGAATAAAATGAGCATTGGAGATGATAAGAGAAAAGTGATCAAAGAAAAGAAATGATGGAGATCAGTCAGCAAACATTGTTCCGGATTAGTTTGACTCACCAGAGGCACAAAATGAATTCTCTCAAATGTAAGATTCAGTTTATTATTCCGGAGTTCTTTTTCTTTCTTTGCTTACTTTTGCTACAACCTTTTCTAATTCCTCTAGATGCAATTACTAATATTTATTTATCTTTCTTAGAGTGCAGACTGTAAAACTGGAAAGCGAGCAACTGTTACTGACTCAAGGAAGCTCTACACCTTCTGTAAATGCCGCGAGCAATACCAGGTAAATTGGTTCATTGTATATTGTACTTTCGGTTTAGTCGTTGCCTAAAAATGAATTTAATGTGTTTTTAAACCTCTGCTTTTAATCTTGGTTTCTAGTTTTAATTTGTTATTTTTTTTGGAAAAATACCTCGGAATGCCCAGTAAAATATTTTAGAAAAAAGAAATCTACCCAAGAAAGAATTTTAAAACTCCACCAGTGTAAGTTAAAATATTTATTTTACTCTTTTAGATTTAGGTAATAATTTTTGTTTAATTAATCCTAACAAAAATGTGTTTAAATGTCACTAGAGCTACATTTGATTCTGAGCTACAAATCATTGAGTTTCAACAAGAAACTCGTTCTCAACCTTTGGAAGTGTGACTTTTTCAATGTGCAAATTCCTATTTTTCAAAACAAATTCTAATTATTCAACATTAACTTTATCCTTATTTACATTCCTTAGACCTCCTCTTGCATTGTCTATTCCAAGTTCTGTTTAGGAAGAGTTGATCAGAGATGACTTCATCTATGTCCCTCCACAAAATGAAACACAACAAACTTCTGACAATGAGTAAATTGATAAATATTTATTCACCACATGAATCTTGTTCAATGCTTTTCTAGCTGTTTTATTATTTATATTCTTTTATTCAGTGCATCAATGGGATTCGGTCCCATTATTCAGTGAATAATTATTTATATTCTATTATTCTGTCCTTAAAATATTATTGAAATGTTTACTGTTTAATGCAGTAGACCTCTAGAACAGCAACAACAGCCCTGCGAAGAACCAATAGCACAACAATGGAAACAAGAAGCACCTATTGATGTGTAAGTTTTACTACTTATATAAATACCAATAATGTTTACTGCTTATACATGGTTTAATTATGGTTCAGTTGAAACAAGAAATGAATTCAATGTGTTATTGTCTTTGGAATCTCTTCTGTTTCTTACAGCTGCCCTCCCGAATTCGAAAAGCAGGGTGTTATGGTGTCTCTTACGAGTTTTGTAATTGAGGACTTAATCAAAGATGACTATGTCTATGAAGTTTCTGATGAAGAGTAAGTTTCACATAATTCTTTTTATTAATTTTAATGGTATAGGATAATCATTCTGGGTTGTTATTGAACTATTTTTTGTTTAATGCAATAGGCCTGCCGAAGAACAACATCAATAATCCCAAGAACCTTCAGTGGCACGACAATCAGAACAAGAAGCACCTGTGAATGTGTAAGCATAAAATTCTTTAATATCATTTTTGTTTAATATCATTTCAGGTAACTATAAGTTTGGATTTTGGTTCACTATTAGTTTGGATTTTGGTTCACTATAATGATTAATATCATTTTTGTTTAATATCATTGTTAAATATCTATCATCTTGCAGTGCTGCTCAACCTAGGCAAAGGAAAGATGAAAGGCCTTCCTTTAGCCTTGGGATAAGTCCACCAGCATCTCAACCAACTCAGCCCTATCAACAAAGTTTTTCACAGCTTGAAATCATAGCAGAGGCGGAGGTAGATGCTGGAGTGACAGCAGCATTAAAGTTTGCTAAAGCAACAACTTCAGAGCCAACCTTACCAGTTGCTGAAGTTTTCAAAACCCCAGAGAAAAAGATAAACATCTCGAAGGAGTTGATCTAAAAATGTTATCATTGGATGACACATGTGAAAAAGACAAAAGATAGTAGCAACGAATATTAAGCAATATTCGTCTTGAAACATGAGGTGCTTTATAATGGGTTATGAGAATATTTCCTGTCTCTAATGCCCAAAGAACAAGTGCATGCCTCGGTAAATTCTTTCCCAATTGCATTAACAATAATAATTTTTTTAAACACTCTTACACATATATCTCATAACTTTTCTTCATGTAGGTTGTCAGTATACATAGCACGATTCTCAACCAAATCAAAGTTCGGCGGTATCAAGAACAAATATACATTGTGCCGCTGGATATTGTGGTAAGCTAAATTTTTTATTCACTGCTGATTCCTGTTCGGTTCAGTCAGAATGTTAATATTGGTTCACCTGATTCTTATGTGTTTTGTTGAGTTCTTTTTCATGAAGAAAACTTTTCTCTTGATGATTGAAGGTTTTTCACGTTTTATTCAGCATATGAATTGTGTTCGATTCTGTGGAAATGTGATCTAACTGGTGTTCATTTTGCTAAATTTTATGTTGGGAACACATGGCGTGTAGTACACTAATAAGAGGACAAACAAGGCCTACAGGTTTGATATTGAGCGGTATGCCCACCATCGCCAGTTTCTTGACAAAAGGAAACTTGCATCGCATCCATTTGTAAGTTGTAATTTCTAAAAAATACTTTGATAATTCTCTTGTTTGCTATTGTTTCGACTGAAATATTCTATAATTTTCTGAAACTTCAGTTATTTGTCCCAATTTGCAATGGAGCGCATTGGTGGTTGTGGATTGCTAATGTCAACAAAAAAAAATTCTATGTCCTTGACCCTATCAATAAGCCAAAAAAAAGATATACATGAATCAAGAGTGCAACTGAACAAATTTGGGGTAAGTTATTTTGTTGTAAATTATTCAAATTATTCTGTACATGAGAGGAGTTGGTTTATTGTTGCTGGTTCTCTTTATTTACTTTTTTTTGTCTCTTTCAGGGTTTAATAATTTCCCAGATGAGGGTTTACGCTGGGGCAGAACCCTTAATAGAGGATGGATTGGGAGAGGAAGCAGGGTATATCCAATTGAATGGTCAACATACAAAGTAAGAATCTTTCTCTTCTATAGTGCTACTTTTAATGCGTTTTATTTTGTATACTATAGATCGTATTATACTCAATTCTTGCTTAACTATGATTGTGGAATCACTACAAGAAAATAAGCCTTCTGCCACTAGTGCATGAAATTGTGATATTTAACAATGGCATTCAACTTGGTATGCGCATTTATAACTCAGCACTTTCTTCACAACCTCGCATCACTAATCAGTAAGTGCACTGGGTCGTCCAAGTAATAAACCTTACGTGAGTAAGGGTCGATCCTACAGAGATTGTTGGTATGAAGCAATCTATGGTCATCTTGTAAATCTCAGTTAGGCGGATTCAATTGGTTATAATGGTTTTCAAAAATTATAATAAATAACGCATAAAATAGATGAAAGAGATACTTATATAATTCATTGGTGGGAATTTCAGATAAGTGCATGAAGATGCTGTGTTCCTTTTGAATCTCTGCTTTTCTACTGCTTCATCCAATCATTCTTACTCCTTTCCATGGCAAGCTGTATGTAGGGTGTCACCATTGTCAATGGCTACTTCCTATCCTCTCAGTGAAAATGGTCCTCTACAGTTTCCCGCATAGCTAATCAGCTGTTGGTTCTCGATTATGTCGGAATAGGATCCATTGATCCTTCTGCGTCTGTCACTACACCCCACAATTGCGAGTTTGAAGCTTGTCACAGTCATTCAATCCCTGAATCCTACTCGGAATACCACAAACAAGGTTTAGACTTTCCGAATTCTCATGTATGCTGCCAATGGGTTTTAGCTTATACCACGAAAACTCTAATCTCACAAGATGGAAGGCTCGGTTGTCAGGCGAGGGCAACCATGCGTCGTGCATCAGGAATCCAAGAGATACACACTCTAGCTCTCACTTGTAGAACGGAGGTGGTTGTCAGGCACGCGTTCATAAGGATGGATGATGATGAGTGTCACGGATTATCACATCCATCAGGTTGAAGTACGAGTGATATCTTAGAATAAAAATAAGCTTGAATTGAATAAAAGATAGTAGTAATTGCATTAATTCTCGAGGTACAGCAGAGCTCCACACCTTAATCTATGGTGTGTAGAAACTCCACCGTTGAAAATACATAAGTGATGGTCCAGGCATGGCCGAGAGGCCAGCCCCCATGAACGTGATCAATAGTCAACTAAGATGAATAATAGATTAAAACTGAGACCAAAGATGTCTAATACAATAGTAAAAATAAGTCTAAGTATAGAAATCCACTTCTGGGGCTCACTTTGGTGTGTGCTTGGGCTGAGCTTGAGCTTTACACGTGCAGAGGCTTCTCTTGGAGTTAAACGCCAAGTTGTAACGTGTTTTTGGCGTTTAACTCTGGTTTGTGACGTGTTTCTGGCGTTTTACTCCAGAATGCAGCATGAACACCAGTTTACGTCGTTTAAGCTTGAAGAAAGTATGGACCATTATATATTGCTGGAAAGCTCTGGATGTCTACTTTCCAATGCCGTTGAGAGCGTGCCATTTGGAGTTTTGTAGCTCCAGAAAATCCATTTAGAGTGCAGGGAGGTCAGAATCCAACAACATCAGCAGTCCTTTGTCAGCTTCTTATAAGATTTTTGCTCAGGTCCCTCAATTTCAGCCAGAAAATACTTGAAATCACAGAAAAACACACAAACTCATAGTAAAGTCCAGAAATGTGAATTTTGCATAAAAACCAATGAAAACATCCCTAAAAGTAGCTAGATCCTTCTAAAAACTACCTAAAAACAATGCCAAAAAGCGTATAAATTATCCGCTCATCAGCCACGCGTGCCAAAAAATGCAAAAAATGTGCCGATAGCTTTTCGCCACGCTTTTTGAGCTATCGGCATGCTTTTGAAAGGGTCACATCTGTCAGCATGCCGGTTGCTCTATCGCCACACTTTTGCGGATCTATCGGCACGCTTTCTTTTTGGCCACGCTTTCAACTCTTGCCACACTTAAAAGCGTGGCCATAGGTGTTAATCTATCGGTACACTTTTAAAGCGTACCGAAAAGTTTGCATGTCGCCACGCTTTTGAAGCGTGCCAAGAAAGTTGGTTTTGGCTACGCTTTGAAAGCGTGCCGATAGAGCACATACAGCCACGCTTTTAAAAGCGTGTCTTTCCCACTAAAACCTTTTGCCACGCTTTCAAAGTGTGGCCTATTCCTTTGTCAATTTAAAAAAAAGGAGAAAATTAGAATGCATAATAATAACTAAAAAATTACAATTCTATAATAATAATTAAAAAGAGAAAAATTCAGATTCACAGCATCGAGATTCAAATCAAAATAATCATAATTAAATTAATAAAAAAAGTACCTTACTTTAAAAACTAAACGAAAATTTAATTACAAACTTATCTAACCTTAAGGATATGAGAATTCAATAAAAGAAAAACTAAAAGGTTTCATGAAAGAGAATAGCTTCTCTTTAAATTCTTCAATGGCATTAAAATTGCCTAACCAGGAAGGAATAGAGAAACTCATCCTCTTCAGGACCAAACCATTTTCCATCACAAATTTAGCTAACAAGAACTCATGCTCAAGTCCATGTACTTCTCCAAATTTCACAATCTCCAAGATATTTTGCAAACACTCAGGCACATCAACAGAGCTAAAAAGCTCTTTGTCAAATTTAGATTTTAGTCCCTGATGATGATCAATCATTAAACAAAGTCCAGATGAGAATCAAAGTAAAATTGATAAACCAAACATTTTCTCAAATTGATAAAATCTATTATTTAGGGGCTGCATAATCATTGTGATACTTATATGAGTATAGAATAGTGTCTATAATTTTAATTAAAATAATTATCAACCTTTAAAATTAAAGTTTTGAGAATTGGTGACTTGAGAAGTATGACTAACAAAATTTCACCAGCAACTAAGCCAAGCTCCAAATGCTTTAACGTTCCAAATGAAGGAAATGTTGGCCCTGTTGATGGTGGCAAAATTGATGCTAGGGCATCTAGGCCAGTCTCACTGACCTTTTCTTTACTGTTTTAGGATAGTTTCATGCATTTTCTTAGTAAATAAGCAAGTTTTGGATGAAAATACACCTACACCTTGATTCAAGCAATTATTGTGAACTTTACATGATTTCATGAGGATTAGGCAGGAATTGAATGATATAATTGATGATGCATAATCTCATGATTTGGAACAAAGCTTTGATGCACTTTAATTGCTTGATTTCAGGACAAAGGAAGCTAGAAGAAGCCACGTTAGCAGCCACATTAATCTAATTAACGTGACCACTAACGTGGAATGGGGACAAGCATGTAGCGTTAATGGAAAAGGTGATCACCAATAACGCATTCGAAGCCATCATAGCCCACGTTAGTTGCCACGTTAACTACATTAACGTGGTAGCTAACGTGGAGGAAAAGAGGAGCTCCAACGTTAGTGGTAAAAGTGAATGCCACTAACGTTCCACAAAGGCACAAATTAAGCCACGTTAAGAGTCATGTTAATCTAATTAACGTGAACTCTAACGTGGGATGGGGAATAAATTACCAACGTTAGTGACACTCACCTTTGTGATGCCAGGGCATCTAGGCCAGTTTCACTAACCTTTTTTTTTACTGTTTTAAGGTAGTTTCATGCTTTTCTTAGTGAATAAGGCAAGTTTTGGATGAAAATACACTCACACCTTGATTCAAGCAACTATTGTGAATTTCACATGATTTCATGAGGTTTTTGCAAGAATTGAATGACAAATTGATGATGCATAATCTCATAACTTTGACTAGAGCTTTGATGCACTTTATTTGCTTGATTTCAGGACAAAGGAAGCAAGGAAGAACCACATTAGTAGCCACGTTAACCTAGTTAACGTGACCACTAACGTGGAATGGGGAAGAGCTTGCAACGTTAATGAGAAAAGTGATCACCAATAATGCCTACGAAGCCATCATAAGCCCACGTTAATTGCCACGTTAACTAGGTTAACGTAGTAGTTAACGTGGAGACAAAGAAAGCTCCAACGTTAGTGGTAAACATGAACACCACTAACGCTCCAAGATTTGGCAATGAGCCACGTTAAGAGTCACGTTAACTTAGTTAACGTGAACTCTAACGTGGAAGAGAGGAACAATGCCAACGTTAGTGACACTCACCTTTGTCAGTAACGTTGGATCAAACTAGCATTGCCCACGTTAGTGGTCACGTTAAGTCCATTAACGTGAAAGTTAACGTGGAGCTAAGATTAATGAGCCAACGTTAGTTACACTCACCTTTGTCACTAACGTTGGAGATGGCATTCACTACCACATTATTGGCCACATTAACTTAGTTAACGTGACCTCTAATGTGGAGAGTAGGGGCACTTGGAGCGTTAGTGACAAAGGTGAGTGTCACTAACGCTCTCGAAGATGAGGCAAACCCACGTTAAGAGCCACGTTAGTTACGCTAACGTGAACTCCGTAGGGACAAGGGGCACAAGGTTTATAAGGCAATGTTAGTGGTCACGTTAGTGCCACTAACGTTGGAGTTAACGTGGGTTATATGGGGTTGGAACGTTAGTGAAAAAGGTGATTGCCACTAACATTCTCGAACCCACAATGTCACTTAATGTTAACTTCACTAACGCCCATGCCTAATTCATACTTTTCTGCAAGCTGAGCCCACTAAAGATTGTAACTGCTTTAACTCAGGATCTAAGGCCCACATCCAAGACTTGAAGAACTCACTAGAAGATCAAGAGAAGTAGTATATATAGGAGTAGTTTTGAACTATAGAGGAGCTTGGCACTTTGGAGAACTACCCTCTGTATATTTACTTTTCTGCACTTTTAGCTAAGGATGGATTCTTTTCTGCCATTTTCCATTTCTAGAGCTATGAACAACTAAATCCCTTTCATTGGGTTAGGGAGCTCTGTTGTAATTTGATAGATCAATTATAGTTTTCATTCTCTTCTTCTTTCCTCTCTTTTGATTTACTAGAAAGCTTTCGATCTTAATTCAATTGGTTCGTTGTCTTGGAAAAGAAACTCTCCATAATTGGATCTCCTCTGAGCCTTGGAAAAGGGATGAGGAGATCATGCTAGAAATGCTTTCCCATGTTGGACCAAATTGGGATCTGGGCGGATATAGTGACATGTAATCCTCCCAACACTTTGATTTGGAAATACATGTGGTATAATCAGTGACCACACTTCATCTCTTCCCATGAGCAATTAAATCAAGGAATTGGGCAATTGTTCAAGCTTAGAGAGATTGGGTTGACAAGGAATTGGAACCCAATCACTTAAGATTGCCAAGGAGATCAATAGATGGTTTGATTGAGGAAGAGATGAAAATGAATTTGATTCAGAGAATACAATATCTCCTGAGCCCAATGAATTCCCCATTTCTGATCTTACCCATTCTCTTTACTTTCTTCTATTTATTTACATGCTCATTTCCCCGAATCCCCATCTAAGATTCTGCACTTTATTTTCTGCTATTTACTTTCCCGCCATTTAATTTTTTGTAATTCTCAAACTACATTCTGTTTAGCTTAACTAGCATACTCTTCCAACTAAAGTTGCTTGACCAATCAATCCCTCTTGGATTCGACCTCACTCTATTGTGAGTTTTTACTTGACGGTAACTCGGTATACTTGCCGAAGGGAAATTTGTTGAGAGACAAGTTTTCATGCATCAAGTTTATGGTGCCGTTGCCGGGGATTGATTTTGTATCAACAATGATTAAGTTGGAAGTTCACTAGATTGAGCATTTTTTTCTTTGTTTACTTTATTCAGTTGTTTACCTTCAGTTTGTTTCATTTCTTCCTCACCCCCTATACCCCCTCTGTTTTCTTTCTTTCTTTATTATTATTTACAATTCTGCTCACTAACCCACTAACTGTTTGATAATTTGCACCACTCACACTAACAATCACTCTAGAAACTAACAAGAATAATCTCTTTATTTCATCTCTTGCTGTGTGTTTTTTTAGTTGTATGACAAGGAGAAGAGGGGGAGCTTCAACTTCCTTCGATTCAGAACCTGAAAGAACCCTCCGGAGACTAAGGAGGAAAGCAAGAGGGAAAGGAGTTGTTGGTACTGAGGAAGAGGAAGAGTATTTTGAATCCAACATGGAGGAGAACTTGGAAAACAATCATGAAGGAGAAGCTCACAACCATGCTAGAGAATGCCCTGCAAACCATGCTGGGCATGAAAGGAGAGTTCTAGGCTCCTACATCAATCCAAATCCAGGAAACTTTGGAAGTAGCATCCAAAAGCCCACCATACATGCCAAAAACTTTGAATTTAAACCCCAGCTAATCACCATTGTTCAGAACAATTGCTCATTTGGAAGGAGTGCTCAAGAAGACCCCAATCAACATCTAACCACCTTCCTGAGAATTTGTGACACTGTGAAGTCTAATGGAGTCCATCCGGATGTCTATAGGCTACTTTTGTTCCCTTTTTCACTCAGGGACAAAGCATCCAAGTGGTTTGAATCCTTCCCAAAGGAGAGCTTGACAAATTGGAAAGATGTGGTGAACAAGTTTTTGGCAAGATTCTACCCTCCTCAAAGAATTAACAGGCTGAGAGCTGAGGTGCAAACCTTCAGGCAACAAGATGGTGAGACTCTCTATGTGGCATGGGAGAGGTTCAAGGACTTAACAAGAAGATGCCCACCAGATATGTTCAATGAATGGGTTCAACTTCACATTTTCTATGAAGGTCTTTCGTATGAGTCAAAGAAGGCTTTAGACCATTCATCAGGGGGCTCTCTAAACAAGAAGAAAACCATTGAAGAAGCCATAGATGTCATTGAAACAGTAGCTGAGAATGACTACTTCTATGCCTCTGAAAGAAGCAATACTCGAGGAGTAATGGAGCTGAACCACATGGATGCATTGCTAGCTCAAAATAAGATGATCACCAAGCAGCTAGCAGATCTTACCAAGAAGGTGGAGGAAAACCAAGTTGCAACAGTCATCACTTCATCACCAGCTCAAGAAGGAGTGAATATAGGAGAAGAAGGTGACTAGAAACAAGCCAACTATGTTGGAAACTCACCTAGACAAATCCATGATCCATACTCCAAAACTTACAACTATGGATGGAGAAATCACCCCAACTTTGGGTGGGAAAATCAACAAGACCAAAGCCAAGACCAGAGACGCCACAACCACAACCCCAATAACAATGCAACACTAACATCCCTCACAGAAGTCCTATCAACAACCACCTAATCCCAACCCACCACTAATCGAGGATAGACTTTCAAAGATTGAAACTTTACTTGAAGACATATATAGAGAAATCCAAGACAATAAGGTGTTTAAGGAGGAAGTGCGAGCCAATATCAAAAACCAAGGGGAAAACATCAAGAGACTGGAGTCTCAAGTAGGGTATCTAGCTCAACAAATTTCCAAACCAACTGATGGTTTTCCAAGTGACACAGAGAAGAACCCAAAAGGAGAAACAAAGAAAGTAAGGTGGGAAGAATGTAAGATGATCACCACAAGTGATGAGAGGAGTATGGAGGAAGTAGAACACCTCCAAGACAGTCCAAAGGAAAATCATGAAGAAAGAAATGCTGCACCTCAACTCACACTCAAGGAAGAGCTGAAGGAGAGGGAGATACTGAACCCATATGCACCCTTCCCCCAAAGGCTTAAGGGTGGTGTAGCAGGGAGAATGTATTCAAGGTTCCTCGACATGTTTGCATCTCTTGATGTAAATATACCATTCATTAAGGCCCTCCAGCAAATGCCTTCATACATCAAGTATATAAAGGAGCTACTAGCCAGAAAGAGTTCATTGATGGGTGGACAAACAATAAAGATGAACAGGGATTCCAGTGCTCTCATTCAAACAGAGCCACCCACAAAGAAGAAGGATCCAGGGAGTTTCCACATTCCCTATGCTATAGGAGAAACAATGATTGATACGGGACTCTGTAACTTGGGAGCAAGTATCAACCTAATGCCTCTATCTCTCATGAAAAAGCTTCAAATCAATGAGCTAACACCCACAAATTTAATCATCAAATTAGCTGACAAAACTCAAAAACAGGCAATAGGAGTGGTTGAGAATATGTTAGTGAAGGTTGGGAACTACTTCCTCCCCACAGACTTTGTCATCCTGGAAATGGATGAGAATCCTATTCACCCCATCATTCTGGGAAGGCCATTCTTAGCCACAGCCAGAGCACTTATAGATGTGGAGCGAAGAGAGCTAGTATTGAGAATACATGATGAGCAGCTCACCTTCAATGTTTTCAAATTCTCACAAGAAGCAGATTAGTGCACAAAATTGGGATCATCAATGGCGCCATCAACATGGTACGCTCAATTGCAATCTCAACTCTTTATCACAACTTTGCACAACTAACCAGCAAGTGCACTGGGTCGTCCAAGTAATAAACCTTACGCGAGTAAGGGTCGATCCCACGGAGATTGTTGGTATGAAGCAAGCTATGGTCATCTTGTAAATCTTAGTCAGGCGGATTCAAATGGTTATGGAGGATTGATTATTAAAAGATGAATAAAACATAAAATAAAGATAGAGATACTTATGTAATTCATTGGTGAGAATTTCAAATAAGCGTATGGAGATGCTTTGTCCCTTCCGTCTCTCTGCTTTCTTACTGTCTTCATCCAATCCTTCTTACTCCTTTCCATGGCAAGCTGTATGTTGGGCATCACCGTTGTCAATGGCTACAGTCCCTTCCTCTCAGTGAAAATGTTCAACGCGCTCTGTCACAGCATGGCTATTCATCTGTCGGTTCTCGATCATGTCGGAATAGAATCCAGTGATTCTTTTGCGTTTGTCACTAACGCCCCACAATCGCGAGTTTGAAGCTCGTCACAGTTATTCAATCCTTGAATCCTACTCAGAATACCACAGACAAGGTTTAGACCTTCCGGATTCTCAAGAATGCCGCCATCAATTCTAGCTTATACCACAAAGATTCTGATTAAGGAATCCAAGAGATATCCACTCAATCTAAGGTAGAACGGAGGTGGTTGTCAGGCACATGTTCATAGGTGAGAATGATGATGAGTGTCACGGATCATCACATTCATCAAGTTGAGGAACAAGTGATATCTTAGAACAAGAATAAGCTGAATTGAATAGAAGAACAATAGTAATTGCATTAATACTCGAGGTACAGCAGAGCTCCACACCTTAATCTATGGTGTGTAGAAACTCCACCGTTGAAAATACATAAGAACAAGGTCTAGGCATGGCCGTGAGGCCAGCCCCATGATCTAAGATAGAATAAGACTACTCAAAGATAGCTACCCAGATATGAAAATACAATAGTAAAAGGTCCTATTTATAGAGAACTAGTAGCTTAGGGTTTACAAAAATGAGTAAATAACGTATAAATCCACTTCCGGGACCACTTGGTGTGTGCTTGGGATGAGCATTGAAGCATTTTCATGTAGAGACTTTTCTTGGAGTTAAACGCCAGGTTTTGTGCCAGTTTGGGCGTTTAACTCCCACTTCTGTGCCAGTTTCGGCATTAAACGCCGGGCAGTCTTGAGTTGATTTGGAATGCCAGTTTGGGCCATCAAATCTCGAGCAAAGTATGGACTATTATATATTGATGAAAAGCCCAGGATGTCTACTTTCCAATGCAATTGAGAACGCACCAATTGGGCTTTTGTAGCTCCTGAAAATCCACTTCGAGTGCAGGAAGGTCAGAATCCAACAGCATCTGCAGTCCTTTTTCAGCCTCTGAATCAAATTTTTGCTCAGATCCCTCAATTTCAGCCAGAAAATATCTGAAATCACAAAAAAACACACAAACTCATAGTAAAGTCCAGAAAAGTAAATTTTAAATAAAAACTTATAAAAATATAATAAAAACTAACTAAAACATGCTAAAAACAATGCCAAAAAGCGTATAAATTATCCGCTCATCACAACACCAAACTTAAATTGTTGCTTGTCCCCAAGCAACTTAAAATCAAATAGGATAAAAAGAAGAGAATATACTATAGACTCCAAAATATCAATGAAACTTAGCTCCAATTAGATGAGCGGGACTAGTAGCTTTTTGCCTCTGAACAGTTTTGGCATCTCACTTTATCCTTTGAGGTTCAGAATGATTGGCATCTATAGGAACTCAGAATTCAGATAGTGTTATTGATTCTCCTAGTTAAGTATGTTGATTCTTGAACATAGCTACTTTATGAGTCTTGACCGTGGCCCAAAGCACTCTGTCTTCCAGTATTACCACCGGATACATACATGCCACAGACACA
>NC_029776.3:71331887-71333618 GCF_000817695.3 Arachis duranensis | reverse complement strand
GGATCACGACTTTAACCGCTCAGTCTCATGTTTTCACTTGACACCTTCACGCCACAAGCACATGGTTAGGGACAGCTTGGATTAGCCGCTTAGGCCAGGATATTATTCCTGTGGGCCCTCCTATCCACTGATGCTCAAAGCCTTGGATCCTTTTTATTTTTACCCTTGCCTTTTGGTTTAAAGGGCTATTGGCTTTTTCTGCTTGCTCTTTCTTTTTCTTTCTCTCTTTTTTTTTTCCGCATATACTCTCTCTTTTTTTTTGCAAGCTTTTCACTGCTTTTTCTTACTTCAAGAATCATTTTTATGATTTTTCAGATCCTCAGTAACATTTCTCCTATTTCATCATTCTTTCAAGAGACAACAATTTTAACATTCTTGAACAACAAATTCAAAAGACATATGCACTGTTCAAGCATACATTCAGAAAACAAAAAGTATTGTCACCACATCAAAATAATTAAGCTAGTTTTAAGGATGAATTCGAAATCATGTACTTCTTGTTCTTTTGTAATAAAAAATTTTTTCATTTAAGAAAGATGATGGATTCATAGGACATTCATAACTTTAAGGGATAAACACTAAGACACTAATGATCATAAGACACAAACATAAATAAAACATAAAGCATAAAAATTTGAAAAATAGAAAAATAAAGAACAAGGAGATTAAAGAACGGGTCCACCTTAGTGATGGCGGCTTGTTCTTCCTCTTGAAGCTCTTATAGAGTGCTTGAACTCCTCAATGTCTCTTCCTTGCCTTTGTTGCTCCTCTCTCATGATTCTTTAATCCTCTCTAATTTCATGGAGGAGGATGGAATGTTCTTGGTGCTCCACCCTTAGTTGTCCCATCTTGGAACTCAATTCTCCTAGGGAGGTGTTGATTTGCTCCCAATAGTTTTGTGAAAGAAAGTGCATCCCTTGAGGCATCTCAGGGATTTCATGATGAGAAATTTCCTCATGTCCATGAGTGGGATCTCTTGTTTGCTCCATCCTCTTCTTAGTGATGGGCTTGTCCTCATCAATGAGGATGTCTCTCTCTAGGTTAATTCCAACTGACTTACAGAGGTGACAAATGAGATGAGGGAAGGCTAACCTTGCCAAGGTAGAGGACTTGTCCGCCACCTTATAAAGTTCTTAGGATATAACCTCATGAACTTCTACTTCCTCTCCAATCATGATTCTAGGAATCATGATAGCCCGGTCTATAGTAACTTCAGACCGGTTGCTAGTGGGAATGATTGAGCGTTGGATAAACTCCAACCATCCCCTAGCCATAGGCTTGAGGTCATGCCTTCTCAGTTGAATCGGCTTCCCTCTTGAATCTCTCTTCCATTGAGCGCCCTCTTCACAAATGTCTATGAGGACTTGGTCCAACCTTTGATCAAAGTTGACCCTTCTAGTGTAGGGGTGTTCATCTCCTTGCATCATGGGCAAGTTGAATGCCAACCTTACACTTTCTGGACTAAAATCCAAGTATTTCCCCCGAACCATAGTAAGATAATTCTTTGGGTCCGGGTTCACACTTTGATTATGGTTCTTGGTGATCCATGCATTGGCATAGAACTCTTGAACTATTAAGATTCCGACTTGTTGAATGGGGTTGGTAAGAACTTCCCAACCTCTTCTTTGGATCTCATGTCGGATCTCTGGTTATTCACTCTTTTTGAGTTTGAAAGGGACCTCGGGGATCACCTTCTTCATGGCCACAACTTCATAGAAGTGGTCTTGATGC
>NC_029776.3:71330125-71331680 GCF_000817695.3 Arachis duranensis | reverse complement strand
AAAAAGAAGAAAGAAGAGAGTAGAAGAAGAAGAAAATTGAGGAGATGGAGGGGGCTTTGTGGTTCGGCCAAGCGGTGGGTTTGGGAGAGAAAGTGGTTTGAATTTGAATGGTGAGGTAGGTGGGGTTTTGTGAAGGATGGGTGTGAGTGGTGAAGAGAATGGTGGGATTTGATAGGTGAGGGGTTTTTGGGGAAGAGGTATTGAGGTGATTGGTGAATGGGTGAAGAAGAGAGAGAGTAGTGGGGTGGGTGGGGATCCTGTGGGGTCCACAGATCCTGAGGTGTTAAGGATAGCTCATCCCTGCACCAAGTGGCGTGAAAAAATGCCCTTTCTGCCAATCCTGGCGTTAAACACCGGGCTGCTGCCCCTTTCTGGCATTAACGCCAGCTTCTTGCCCATTCCTGGCGTTAAACGCCAGTCTGGTGCCCCTTTCTGACGTTAAACGCCCAGAATGGTACCAGACTGGGCGTTAAACGCCCATTTTGCTATCTTCACTAGTGTTTAAATGCCAGCAAGTTTTCCTCCAGGGTGTGCTATTTTTCTTTCTAGTTTTCATTCTATTTTTGCTTTTTCAATTGATTTTGTGACTTCACATGATCATCAACCTACAGAAAACATAAAATAACAAAGGAAAATATAACATTGGGTTGCCTCCCAACAAGCACTTCTTTAATGTCAGTAGCTTGATGGTGCACGAATTTGTGATTCGCACAACTAACCAGCAAGTGCACTGGGTCGTCCAAGTAATACCTTACGTGAGTAAGGGTCGATCCCACGGAGATTATTGGCTTGAAGCAACCAATGTTATTTTATTAATCTTAGTCAGGGGACTAATGAAGTTATTTGGATTTATTTGTAAAAAGCCAAACTACAAACTACTTAAAATTGTAAGTTAAAATAATAGAGAATAACAGCGTTACTTGTTGTGCAGTAATGGGAAATATGTTGGAGTTTTGGAGATGCTTTGTCCTTAGAACTTCAACTCTTCCTTGAAATCCTCTTCTCACACGCAGGTTCCTTCCATGGCAAGCTCTATGTAGGGTGTCACCGTTGGTCTTCACAATTAAGCGCAAATAAACATCTTAGATAAGAACAAGCGTGTTTGAATGGAAAACAAAGGAATTGTATTAAATCATCGAGACGCTGCAGAGCTCCTCACCCCCAACAATGGAGTTTAGAGACTCATGCCGTCACAAAATATGTAATTCAGATATGAAAATGTCATGAGGTACAAGAAATGTCTGTAAAAGTTGTTTAAATAGTAAACTAGTAACCTAGGTTTACAGAAAATGAATAAACTAAGGTAATTGGTGCAGAAATCCACTTCTGGGGCCCACTTGGTGTGTGCTGGGGCTGAGACTAAAGCTTTCCACGTGTAAAGGCCTTTCTTGGCGTCAAACTCCAGGTTATGACGTGTTTTTGGCGTTTAACTCCAGACAGCAGCATGAACATGGCGTTCAACGCCAAGTTACGTCATCATTCTTCGAATAAAGTATGGACTATTATATATTGCTGGAAAGCCCTGGATGTCTACTTTCCAACGCCGTTGAGAGCG
>NC_029776.3:71328811-71329989 GCF_000817695.3 Arachis duranensis | reverse complement strand
TCTAAGTCAGATTTTTGCTCAGCTCCCTCAATTTCAGCCAGAAAATACCTGAAATCACAGAAAAACACAAACTCATAGTAAAGTCCAGAAATATGATTTTTGCCTAAAAACTAATATTATTTTACTAAAAACTAATTGAAACATGCTAAAATCTACATGAAATTACCCCCAAAAAGCGTACAAAATATCCGCTCATCAGCATTCATCATATGCATACTATATGAATTGTTTGAGATTGCCTATTTGACTGCATATTACTTGCTAATTGTCTAAATGCCTTACTTGTTCCTAATTGTATATTTCTTACTTGATATAACTGTGTTTGCTACTTTATACTCCTACTGGTGGTTGGGAGGTCTGAAGGAATTGGAAAGGGAAGTAATAGTTAGACTGAAGAATCTTTAATCAGATGCCCTTTATGGTTTAGCTTGTTTTTGAATTTCAGAATGATTGGCATCCTTAGGAACTCAGAATTCAGATAGTATTATTGACTCTCCTAGTGTAGTATGTTGATTCTTGAACACAGTTATTTTATGAGTCTTGGCTGTGGCCCTAAGCACTTTCTTTTCCAGTATTACCACCGGATACATAAATGCCACAGACACATAACTGGGTGAACCTTTTCAGATTGTGACTCAGCTTTGCTAGAGTCCCCAGTTAGTGGTGTCCAGAGCTCTTAAGCACACTCTTTAGCTTTGGATCACGACTTTAACCACTCAGTCTCAAGCTTTTCACTTGGACTTTCATGACACAAGCACATGGTTAGGGACAGCTTGATTTAGCCGCTTAGGCCTGGATTTAACTTCCTTGGGCCCTCCTATCCATTGATGCTCAAAGCCTTGGATCCTTTTTACTCTTGCCTAGTGCTCATGGCTTGTGAATATTTTTTTTTGTTTGAACTGCTTTTTCTTGCTTCAAGAATCAATTTCATGATTTTTCAGATCATCAATAATATTTTTCGTGTTCCTCATCCTTTCAGGAGCCAATATTCATCAAATTCAAAGTACATATTATGCACTGTTCAAGCATTCATTCAGAGAACAAAAAGTATTGCCACCACATATAATTAATTATAATTTTTATTATTAAGAACTCGTAAAATATAGATTACTTCTTTATTCTAAAAAAAATCTACTACTTTATTCATGCCTGATGATGATGAGAAAAATAAATTATAG
>NC_029776.3:71327472-71328598 GCF_000817695.3 Arachis duranensis | reverse complement strand
CAGAAAAATTGGAACTCAGCAACCTGTTGTTTTGAGGAGTAGATGTTCCTCTAATCTGTGGGGTGTTGTTCAAGGATTAATTTTTGGCGCTTCAGCTCCCTTAGATCACGCCCTTGCTCTTCCTGTTCCTTGAGCAGTTTGCAAAGCATGCTACTTTGATTATTCTGTTCTTCCTTTATTTGGTCCATAGCTTCTTGTAATTTGGAAATAGAAGCCTCAAGATGTTCCCAATATTCGAATTGGGGCAGTTCTGGGAGGGCTTCTTGTGCTCTCCTCTTGGTTGAATCATCTTGTTGTTGTTGTCTGACCATTGATATTCCAGTAATGGGCTTTTCAATTAGGATATATTCTGTTATTCCCATCTTTACTCCAGCATCTTTGCATAGCATAGAAATTAAGCTTGGATAGGCCAATCTGGCGTCCTTAGAATTCCTGTTTGCTATTTTGTATAGCTCACATGAGATCAGCTGATGCACTTCCACTTCTTTTCCCAACATGATGCAGTGAATCATTACTGCTCTTTTAATAGTAACCTCAGAACGGTTGCTGGTGGGCAGTATGGAACGCCCTACGAAATCCAGCCAACCTCTGGCTACTGGTTTCAGATCTTCCCTTTTGAGTTGAACTGGGATGCCAGTCGTGCTGGTGGTCCACTTGGCTCCAGGGATGCATATATCCTCCAGAATCTTGTCCAGCCCTTTATTGACCCTCATCATTCTCCTATTAAAGGAGTCTGGGTCATCTTTCAGTTGGGGAAGCTTAAATATCTCCCTGATCTTGTCAGAATTGGTATGAATGATCTTTCCTCTGACTACAGTCCGATGGTCAAAGAGAGCAGCTCCAATGATTCTTTGCCTTTCTGTCTGCCATAGATTAGCATAGAATTCCTGAACCATGTTCTTTCCCACTTTCGTTTCAGGATTGGCCAGAATTTCCCAATTCCTGTTTCGAATTTGCTCTTGGATCTCCGGATATTCATCTTCTTTCAGATCAAATCTGACTTCCGGGATCACGGATCTGTGACTCATTATCTTGTAGTAATGGTCTGAATGTTCTTTAGTTAAGAACTTCCCTTGATTCCAAAGTGGCTTTGGAGTACTTTCTTTCTTGCCTCTTGGGTTGGGTT
>NC_029776.3:71320998-71322235 GCF_000817695.3 Arachis duranensis | reverse complement strand
AATTCGGCTAGCTGCTGAGTTAGAAAGTCCAATTGTTGATTAATTTCATTAGCCTGATCCACCGGACTGAGTTCTGCAGTTACTGTTTTAGCTTCTTCTTTCATGGAAGATTCAATGCTTAGGTACAGATGCTCATTTCTAGCAACTGTATCAATAAGCTCTTGAGCTTCTTCAATTGTTTTTCTCATATGTATAGATCCACCAGCTGAGTGGTCTAGAGAAATCTGAGCTTTTTCTGTAAGCCCATAGTAGAAGATGTCTAATTGCACCCACTCTGAAAACATTTCAGAGGGGCATTTTCTTAGCATCTCTCTGTATCTCTCCCAGGCTTCATAAAGGGATTCATTATCTCCTTGTTTGAAGCCTTGGATGCTTAGCCTTAGCTGTGTCATCCGTTTTGGAGGGAAATAGTCAAAAAATTTTGAAATTGAAATCTGAGATTTATATAAAAGAAAATTTCGAAAATGTAGTTTTAAAATTAGTTAGAAAAGATTTTTTTTTTTGAATTTTGAATTTTATGATGAAAGAGAAAAACACACAAAAGACACAAGACTTAAAATTTTTAGATCTAGTGCTCCTTATTTTTCGAAAATTTTTGGAGGGAAAACACCAAGGAACACCAAACTTAAAAATTTTAAGATCAAGACACAAGAAAAACTCAAGAACACTTTGAAGATTCACAAGAATACCAAGAACAAAAGGAAGAATACCAAACTTAAAATTTTTAGAAAACTTTAATAAAATTTTCGAAAATTGTAAAAAGATTAACAAGAAAACACCAAACTTGAAGATTCAGTCCAAGAAAAATTATTTTTGAAAAAGGTTCCAAAGGGTATAACCAATTATCAAGAACAACTTGAAGATCAAGGAAGAACCAAGAACACTAATACGAAAATTTTAAGGAAAATATAAAATATGTAGTTAACACCAAACTTAGAATAAGACACTAAATTCACGAAAAATCAACAATTAATTAAAAAAAAATAATATTTTTGAAAAGAAATTTTTGAAAAGAAACTATCCTATCAAAATTTAATGACTCTGTAACAACAAAAATAAATTATTCCTGATCTAAGAAATAAAATATGCCTTCAATTGTTCAAACTCAATAATCCCCGGCAACGGCACCAAAAACTTGGTGCACGAATTTGTGATTCGCACAACTAACCAGCAAGTGCACTGGGTCGTCCAAGTAATACCTTACGTGAGTAAGGGTCGATCCCACGGAGATTATTGG
>NC_029776.3:71317990-71319929 GCF_000817695.3 Arachis duranensis | reverse complement strand
AGTCCTTTTTCAGCCTAAGTCAGATTTTTGCTCAGCTCCCTCAATTTCAGCCAGAAAATACCTGAAATCACAGAAAAACACACAAACTCATAGTAAAGTCCAGAAATATGATTTTTGCCTAAAAACTAATATTATTTTACTAAAAACTAATTGAAACATGCTAAAATCTACATGAAATTACCCCCAAAAAGCGTATAAAATATCCGCTCATCACTTGACAGTGGGCCCTCATGGAGCCTCACAGATGTTTAGAGCAATGTTGGAACCTCCCAACACCAAACTTAGAGTTTGAATGTGGGGGTTCAACACCAAACTTAGAATTTGGTTGTGGCCTCCCAACACTAAACTTAGAGTTTGATTGTGGGGGCTTTGTTTGACTCTGTTTTGAGAGAAGCTCTTCATGCTTCCTCTCCATGGTTACAGAGGGATATCCTTGAGCCTTAAACACAAAGGATTCTTCATTCGCTTGAATGATCAATTCTCCTCTGTCAACATCAATCACAGCCTTTGCTATGACTAGGAAGGGTCTGCCAAGGATGATGGATTCATCCAGGCACTTCCCAGTCTCTAGGACTATGAAATCAACAGGGATGTAATGGTCTTTAATCTTTACCAGAACATCCTCTACAAGTCCATAAGCTTGTTTTCTTGAATTGCCTGCCATCTCTAGTGAGATTATTGCAGCTTGTACCTCAAAGATCCCTAGCTTCTCCATTACAGAGAGAGGCATGAGGTTTATGCTTGACCCTAGGTCACACAGAGCCTTCTTGAAGGTCATGGTGCCTAATGTACAAGGAATTGAGAACTTCCCAGGTCCTATCTCTTTTGAGGTAATCTCTGCCTAGTCAAGTCATCTAGTTCTTTGGTGAGCAAAGGGGGTTCAATCTCCCAAGTCTCATTACCAAATAACTTGTCATTTAGCTTCATGATTGGACCAAGATACTTAGCAACTTGCTCTTTAGTGACATCTTCGTCCTCTTCAGAGGAAGAATACTCATCAGAGCTCATGAATGGCAGAAGTAAATACAATGGAATCTCCATGGTCTCAGTGTGAGGCTCAGATTCCCATGGTTCCTCATTAGGGAACTCATTGGAGGCCAGTGGACGTCCATTGTGGTCTTCCTCAGTGGTGATCACTGCCTCTTCCTCCTCTCCAAATTCGACCATGTTGATGGCCTTACACTCTCCTTTTGGATTCTCTTCTGTATTGCTTGGAAGAGTACTAGGAGGGAGTTCAGTAACTTTCATACTCAGCTGACCCACTTGTGCCTCCAAGTTTCTCATGGAGGACCTTGTTTCAGTCATGAAACTTTGAGTGGTTTTGATTAGATCAGAGATCATGGTTGCTAAGTCAGAGTGGCTCTGCTTAGAATTCTCTATCTGTTGCTGAGAAGATGATGGAAAAGGGTTGCCATTGCTAAACCTGTTTCCTCCACCATTATTGTTGTTGAAACCTTGTTGGGGTCTCTGTTGATCCTTCCATGAGAGATTTGGATGATTTCTCCATGAAGAATTATAGGTGTTTCCATAGGGTTCTCCAATATAATTCACCTCTTCCATTGATGGGTTCTCAGGATCATAAGCTTCTTCTTCAGATGAAGCATCCTTAGTACTGCCTGGTGCAGCTTGCATTCCAGACAGACTTTGAGAAATCATATTGACTTGCTGAGTCAAGATTTTGTTCTGAGCCAATATGGCATTCGGAGTATCAATCTCAAGAACTCATTTCTTCTGATTTGTCCCATTATTCACAGGATTCCTTTCAGAAGTGTACATGAATTGGTTATTTGCAACCATTTTAATGAGTTCTTGAGCTTCTGTAGGCGTTTTCTTCAGATGAAGAGATCCTCCAGCAGAGCTGTCCAATGACATCTTGGACAGTTCAGACAGACCATCATAGAAGATACCTATGATGCTCCATTCAGAAAGCATGTCAGAA
>NC_029776.3:71317300-71317759 GCF_000817695.3 Arachis duranensis | reverse complement strand
CTAGCTATGTCTCTTACAGCAAAAGGGAATAGCATAAGTTTGTAGACCTTAGGGTCAACTCCATTGGTCTTGACAGTGTCACAGATTTGTAAGAATTCAGCTAAAAACTGATGAGGATCTTCCAATGGAAGTCCATGGAACTTGCAATTCTGTTGCATTAGAGAAACTAATTGATGCTTAAGCTCAAAGTTGTTTGCTCCAATGGCAGGGATATAGATGCTTCTCCCATAGAAGTCGGGAGTAGGTGCAGTAAAGTCACCCAGCACCTTCCTTGCATTGTTGGCGTTGTTGTTGTTTTCGGCTGCCATGTCTTCTTCTTGTTTGGAGATTTCTGTTAGGTCCTCTACAGAGAGTAGTGCTTTAGCTTCTCTTAGCTTCCGCTTCAAGGTCCTTTCAGGTTCAGGGTCAGCCTCAACAAGAATGCTTTTGTCTTTTCTCCTGCTCATATGAAAGAGAAGA
>NC_029776.3:71315018-71316906 GCF_000817695.3 Arachis duranensis | reverse complement strand
TTAAAAAGATATGATTGAAAAACAATTTAAAAAGATTTGATTTTTAAAATTAATGACTTGGCTAACAAGAAATTTAAAAGATATGATTCAGACATTAAACCTTTCTCAACAGAAAATGCAACATACTTGAAATGTTGAATCAAATCATTAATTGTTAGCAAGTATTTTTGAAAATGGAAAGAAATTGATTTTGAAAATATATGATTGAAAAGATATGTTTTGAAAAAGATTTGATTTTGAAAAATTATGGAAACTTGAAAAAAAATTGAATTAAAAACAAAATCTTCCCTCTTGTGCCATCCTGGCGTTAAACGCCTAGAATGGTATCCATTCTGGCATTTAACGCCCAAAATGCTACCCTTTTGGGCGTTAAACGCCCAGCCAGGTACCCTGGCTAGCGTTTAAACGCCAGTTTTCCTTTTTCACTGGGCGTTTTGAACGCCCAGCTTTTTCTGTGTAATTCCTCTGCTGCATGTTATGAATCTTCAATTCTCTGTATTATTGACTTGAAAAGACACAAATTAAGAATTTTTTTGAATTTTTAATGATGAGGAATAATTAAAATTCAACTAAAATCAAATAAACAATGCATGCAAGACACCAAACTTAGAAGTTTGTATACTATTGACACTAACAAATTGAGAATGCATATGAGAAACAACAAAACACTCAAGACAAGAGAATTTAAAGATCAAAGCAAGGAAATCATCAAGAAAAACTTGAAGATCAATGAAGAACATAATGCATGTAATTTTCAACAATTAGAAGAATAAAGACATGCAATTGACACCAAACTTAAAATTAGACATTAGAATCAAACAAGAAACATAAAAGTATTTTTGATTTTAAGATTTTATAATTTTTTTTGGATTTTTCGAAAATTGAGTGGAAAAGAAAATAAGGATATCAAAATTCTTAATAAGAATTTCTAGGAATCATGCAATGTTAGTCTAAAGCTTTAGTCTAAAAAGATTAGACATGGCTAGCCAAGCTTCTGTAGGACATTACATTCAAGAGCTAAATTGATGAGAATCAATCAGCTTTGGTGATGATGAAAACATCATCTGAAACCATAGAATTCATTCTTAAGAACTCTGAAGAACAAAATAAAATAAAATTACCTAATCTAAGTAACAAGATGAACCGTCAGTTGTCCAAACTCGAACAATCCCCGGCAACGACGCCAAAAACTTGGTGCACAAAATTGTGATCATCAATGGCGCCATCAACATGGTACGCTCAATTTCAATCTCAACTCTTTATCACAACTTCGCACAACTAACCAGCAAGTGTACTGGGTCGTCCATGTAATAAACCTTACGCGAGTAAGGGTTGATCCCACGGAGATTGTTGGTATGAAGCAAGCTATGGTCATCTTGTAAATCTCAGTCAGGCGGATTCAAATGGTTATGGAGGATTGATTATTAAAAGATGAATAAAACATAAAATAAAGATAGAGATACTTATGTAATTCATTGGTGAGAATTTCAGATAAGCGTATGGAGATGCTTTGTCCCTTTCGTCTCTCTGCTTTCCTACTGTCTTCATCCAATCCTTCTTACTCCTTTCCATGGCAAGCTGTATGTTGGGCATCACCATTGTCAATGGCTACAGTCCCTGCCTCTCAGTGAAAATATTCAACACGCTTTGTCACAGCACGGCTATTCATCTGTCGATTTTCGATCATGTCGGAATAGAATCCAGTGATTCTTTTACGTCTGTCACTAACGCCCCACAATTGCGAGTTTGAAGCTCGTCACAGTCATTCAATCCTTGAATCCTACTCAGAATACCACAGACAAGGTTCAGACCTTCCGGATTCTCAAGAATGCCGCCATCAATTCTAGCTTATACCACGAAGATTCTGATTAAGGAATCCAAGAGATAT
>NC_029776.3:71291083-71314876 GCF_000817695.3 Arachis duranensis | reverse complement strand
AATGAATATCTTAGAACAAGAATAAGCTGAATTGAATAGAAGAACAATAGTAATTGCATTAATACTCGAGGTACAGCAGAGCTCCACACCTTAATCTATGGTGTGTAGAAACTCCACCGTTGAAAATACATAAGAACAAGGTCTACGCATGGCCGTGAGGGCAACCCCAAGATCTAAGATAGCATAAGACTACTCAAAGATAGCTACCCAGATATGAAAATACAATAGCAAAAGGTCCTATTTATAGAGAACTAGTAGCTTAGGGTTTATAAAAATGAGTAAATGACGTATAAATCCACTTCCAGGCCCACTTGGTGTGTGCTTGGGCTGAGCATTGAAGCATTTTCGTGTAGAGACTTTTCTTGGAGTTAAACGCCAGCTTTTGTGCCAGTTTGGGTGTTTAACTCCCACTTCTGTGCCAGTTCCGGCGTTAAACGCCGGGCAGTCTTGAGCTGATTTAGAACGGCAGTTTGGGCCATCAAATCTCGGACAAAGTATGGAGTATTATACATTGCTGGAAAGCCCATGATGTTTACTTTCCAACGCAATTGAGAGCGCACCAATTGAGTTTTTGTAACTCCAGAAAATCCACTTCAAGTGCAGGGAGGTCAGAATCCACCAGCATCTGCAGTCCTTTTTCTGCCTCTGAATCAGATTTTTGCTCAGATCCCTCAATTTCAGCCAGAAAATACCTGAAATCACAGAAAAACACACAAACTCATAGTAAAGTCCAGAAAAGTGAATTTTAAATAAAAACTAATAAAAATATAATAAAAACTAACTAAAATATACTAAAAACATACTAAAAACAATGCCAAAAAGCGTATAAATTATCCGCTCATCACAACACCAAACTTAAATTGTTGCTTGTCCCCAAGCAACTGAAAATCAAATAGGATAAAAAGAAGAGAATATACTATAGACTCCAAAATATCAATGAAACTTAGCTCCAATTAGATGAGCGGGACTAGTAGCTTTTTGCCTCTGAACAGTTTTGGCATCTCACTTTATCCTTTGAGGTTCAGAATGATTGGCATCTATAGGAACTCATAATTCAGATAGTGTTATTGATTCTCCTAGTTAAGTATGTTGATTCTTGAACACAGCTACTTTATGAGTCTTGGCCGTGGCCCAAAGCACTCTGTCTTCCAATATTACTATCGGATACATACATGCCACAGACATATAACTGGGTGAACCTTTTCAGATTGTGACTCAGCTTTGCTAGAGTCCCCAATTAGAGGTGTCCAGGGTTCTTAAGCACACTCTTTTTGCTTTGGATCACGACTTTAACATGCTAAGTTTGATGTTCAAGGCACACCCAGGGGGCTTGAACACACTTCATGATGAGAGATTATTTCCGAATCTTGTTGCACCATATAATCACAAACAGGTTTGGTGTACCAACGTTGCATGCATGGACAATTTAGTGGTTGATTGATTTACATTCATAAAAAGCATTTAGTATTTAAAAACAAAAGAAAAAGATTTTTTTTCTAGTAGCTAGTTCACACCTTAAGTCTTCCCACCAAAAATCTCAATTAACCATTTGCACTCCTTTTTGTCTTGTATAGGAAATAAAAAAGGACATTGATGGTACTTGATAGGACAATCAAGGAAGGGAGATTCGGCCACTATACCAAGGAACTTATACACTTGTCTCCAAGGGGAGTATCTTGGAAAGTGTTGCCATGCAACATTGGAAAGTGGATAGCCTTGGAGACTGAACCAAGAACCTCAAAAAAGAGGTGATCCTTGTGCTTACCCAAGGTCAAGCCCCAACCGTCCATCACAAAACAAAACTAGCAATCTACACCTTTCAAACACCCATCACTCTTCTATATAAATGATCCTCATTTTGCACCCTCTCCGTGCACTTCTTGTTCTCATTCATCTCCCTTCCCTTCTTTTGAACACACACATTTCATCCTCCACCAAAAGTTCCACACACACCCTCCTGGTCACGACTTGTGAGCTGCAACCATACCAACCATCATGGCTTCATCCAACTCTAAAAAAAGAAGAAGGAAGGAGCCGATGGAGTAGCCTCCTTCCGATGCCGTGAGATTCAAGACTGCCTTCCATGAGCTTCAGTATGAATGGATCAAAAACAAGAAAATCTTGCCAGAATTGACATTCCAGTTCAACGAGGATGAATGCCCTAAAATCAGGGAGAAGATTGCACAGAGGGGCTGGCAAAAGCTCACCAACCCAGAGACAAAGATAAATGCAAACCTCATCAAAGAGTTCTAGGAAAATGCGATCAGAGAAGATAGCACTAGGGCTCCCACTTTCAAAAGTTATGTAAGAGGAACGGAGGTGGACTTTAGCCCCAATGCTATAACAAGGACTCTTCAGCTGAAATCACCATATTTTGATGAGCTTAGCTATCAAGTAAGAATAAGTAATGCTCCCGAGGAAGATGAACTTGAAGAAATTATGAATGATATGTATGTCATTGGGTCTGATTGGGAAAGATACTCGGACAAGAGACCAAGGTTCATTAGGAGATGAGGCCTTATCCCAGAAGCCAAGGGATGGTTTGAGCTAGTAAGGAGATCTTTCCTTCCAGCCGCAAACAATTCTAAGGTCAATATTGCTCGAGCCACCATGGTACATTGCCTAGTAAAGGGTGGAAGCATCAATGTGCATGAAATTATAGCTGAAGGGATCCAAGATTCAGCCAAGAAGAATGATCCAGGTGCTAGACTTTGGTACCCCAGCACCATACTGAGACTATGCATGAAAGCCAAAGGTGGTGTTCGAAGACAACAATCCACAATGGGTAAATCCTGGGAGGCTAGTCACGCTCCAATGCATAAACTATGTGACACCTGCTCAACAACAAAGAAGACCTCAGATAGGAAAGAACTGCACAAGAAGAGCCCTACCAAGAAGAACCTCACCAAGAAGAACCCCAACAAACAGGAAACCAGCAAGAAGGACAATTTAATCTAACCAATATAAATCTGTTTCACATCAAGGAAGCCATTGAGTATATGGCAAGTAGCTATATGGAGGGACAAGAACAGCAACTACATATCCAAGCTCAAAGGATGGATCATCAAGAAAAACTACTTTCTAGTTGGATGGATCAACAAAGAGAGTGGCAGAAACAGCAAATGGAGTTGCAATAGGAGCATTACTCCCAGCTCACCCAAGCCATCAATCAAGTGTCCAAAAGGCAAGAAATCCAGGACAAACACCTTCAAGAACTCAACCAAAGCCAGATAGCTCAGATGAAAGCCTTCAATGAATTCAGTGTGCTCAATAAAGGAAGGCAACTGCATCAAGAAGAATTTAGCATAAACACTCAGGCCAAGTTAAACTATATGACTGGACATATGCATCACTTGCACCCTGCCATCCCAAGTTATGAGGTAGTTCGCAAGGACTTAACAGAGCAAGAAGAGGGGAAAGTGAAACAGCAAAAGGAAGCATTAAAGAAGAAGATGAAGGATGATGGTTTCTAGAAAAGGCTGATAGGAAAGCGCAAAGGGAATGGGGACTCAAGCAATCAAGGAGGATCCCAAGACAAAGGAGCATGAGCATTCCAATAAGTGAAAGGTGGTAGAGTTCCTTCTTAGTTCTATCTCTTTCAAACTTTAAATAAGGAAAATCATGTATGAAATAGAACATGCTTCCATGAGTAGCTTAGGATTTTCAATTCTGCATTTAAGGTTTTCATTGTTTAGGTCCATGTTATTGAGCTTAATGTCCCTAGTGTTCGCTTTCATCTTGCTTACTTATATGCCTGTCCTTTAAGTTAATCAAAAAGAAAATGTTATGATAAGAACAAGAGTGGAGTTATTTTGTGAAGTGAATCCTGAATGTTTGTGGTAGGGTGATTAGTTAGTTAAGTTGGTTCACCAACAAGGAAAGAAGGCAACTATCTATCCTGAATCCTATGATTGAAACACATCCTATAAGACTAACTAAATAATAAGATCCCAATAAGAAAAGAGAAAGAGAAATAAAAGTGAAAAGGAAAGAAACACAATAAGAAACAATGCTAGGCACCAAGGGTTTTAAGATTGAGGCATGTGTCTGCGGTGTTCATGTGCAAGGGATATGCTTGGATGAATAAGCTCTTAGGGGTGCCTCATCACTTGGTAACTTGGATTAACTAATCCGGGATTATCAGCTGAAAGTCCACTATCAAGAGTGACCCTTGCCTTAGCCAAAAGAAGAATGCAATAAATCTTGAAAAAAAGGGGGAAGGATCAACAATTAAGAACTTTCAAAGGATGCAATCAAGAGAGTGACCAAGGACTTGATAAAGGCCCGAAACCTAGTAAAGGAATGAACCTAAGTTGCTATGCATGAAACCCCATAAACCAGGAATTCTACTTCGACATTATTTTCTTGTTCTTTCATTCATTCTTCCTATGTCGCGGTACTTGCTTAGGGACAAGCAAGCTTTAAGTTTGGTGTTGTGATGCCAGGGCATCTAGGCCAGTTTCACTAACCTTTTTTTTTACTGTTTTAAGGTAGTTTCATGCATTTTCTTAGTGAATAAGGCAAGTTTTGGATGAAAATACACTCACACCTTGATTCAAGCAACTATTGTGAATTTCACATGATTTCGTGAGGTTTTTGCAAGAATTGAATGACAAATTGATGATGCATAATCTCATAACTTTGACTAGAGCTTTAATGCACTTTATTTGCTTGATTTCAGGACAAAGGAAGCAAGGAAGAACCACGTTAGTAGCCACGTTAACCTAGTTAACGTGACCACTAACGTGGAATGGGGAAGAGCTTGCAACGTTAATGAGAAAAGTGATCACCAATAATGCCTGCGAAGCCATCATAAGCCCACGTTAATTGCCACGTTAACTAAGTTAACGTAGTAGTTAACGTGGAGATAAAGAAAGCTCCAACGTTAGTGGTAAACATGAACACCACTAACGCTCCAAGATTTGGCAATGAGCCACGTTAAGAGTCACGTTAACTTAGTTAACATGAACTCTAACGTGGAAGAGAGGAACAATGCCAACGTTAGTGACTCTCACCTTTGTCACTAATGTTGGATCAAACTTGCATTGCCCACGTTAGTGGTCACGTTAAGACCACTAACGTGAAAGTTAACGTGGAGCTAAGATTAATGAGCTAACGTTAGTGACACTCACCTTTGTCACTAACGTTGGAGATGACATTCACTACCACGTTAACTTAGTTAACATGAGCTCTAACGTGGAGAGTAGGGGCACTTGGAGCATTAGTGACAAAGGTGAGTGACACTAACGCTCTCGAAGATGAGGCATACCCACGTTAAGAGCCACGTTAGTTACACTAACGTGAACTCTAACGTAGGGACAAGGGGCACAAGGCAACGTTATTGGGAAAGGTGAGTCCCAATAACGCTTGCGAAGGTTTATAAGGCAACGTTAGTGGTCATATTAGTGCCACTAACGTTGGAGTTAACGTGGGTTATATGGGGTTGGAACGTTAGTGAAAAAGGTGATTGCCACTAATGTTCTCGAACCCACAATGTCACTTAACGTTAACTTCAATAACACCCATGCCTAATTCATACTTTTCTGCAAGTTGAGCCCACTAAAGATTGTAACTGCTTCAAATCAAGATCTAAGGCCCACATCCAAGACTTGAAGAACTCACTAGAAGATCAAGAGAAGTAGTATATATAGGAGTAGTTTTGAACTATAGAGGAGCTTGGCAGTTTGGAGAACTACCCTCTGTATATTTACTTTTCTGCACTTTTAGCTAAGGATGGATTCTTTTCTGCCATTTTCCATTTCTAGAGCTTTGAACAACTAAACCCCTTTCATAAGGTTAGGGAGCTCTATTGTAATTTGATGGATCAATTATAGTTTTCATTCTCTTCTTCTTTCCTCTCTTTTGATTTACTAGAAAGCTTTCGATCTTAATTCAATTGGTCAGTTGTCTTGGAAAAGAAACTCTCCATAATTGGTTCTCCTCTGAGCCTTGGAAAAGGGATGAGGAGATCATGCTAGAAATGCTTTCTCATGTTGGACCAAATTGGGGTCTGGGCAGATATAGTGACATGTAATCCTCCCAACACTTTGATTTGGAAATACATGTGGTATAATCAGTGACCACACTTCATCTCTTCCCATGAGAAATTAAATCTAGGAATTGGGCAATTGTTCAAGCTTAGAGAGATTGGGTTGCCAAGAAATTGGAACCCAATCACTTAAGATTGCCAATGAGATCAATAGATGCTTTGATTGAGGAAGAGATGAAAATGAATTTGATCCGGAGAATACAACATCTCCTGAGTCCAATGAATTCCCCATTTCTAATCTTACCCATTCTCTTTACTTTCTGCTATTTATGTACATGCTCATTTCCCCAAATCCCCATCTAAGATTCTGCACTTTATTATCTGCTATTTACTTTCCCGCCATTTAATTTTCTATAATTCTCAAACTACATTCTGTTTGGCTCAACTAGCATACTCTTCCAACTAAAGTTGCTTGACCAATCAATCCCTGTGGGATTCGACCTCACTCTATTATGAGTTTTTACTTGACAATAACTCGGTATACTTGCTGAAGGAAAATTTGTTGAGAGACAAGTTTTCATGCATCAAGTTTATGGCACCGTTGCCGGGGATTGATTTTGTATCAACAATGATTAAGTTGGAAGTTCACTTGATTGAGCATTTTTTTTTGTTTGTTTACTTTATTTAGTTGTTTACCTTCAGTTTGTTTCATTTTTTTGTTGAAGAATATACTCTTCTCTACCACTTTTCATTTCTAGAGCTATGAACAACTAAACCCCCTTTCATTGGGTTAGGGAGCTCTGTTGTAATTTGATGGATCGATTATAGTTTTCATTCTTCTTCCTCTTTCTTTTCTCTTGATTTACTAGAAAGCTTTCGATCTTAATTCAATTGGTTAGTTGTCTTGGAAAAGAAACTCTCCATAATTGGATCTCCTCTGAGCCTTGGAAAAGGAATGAGGAGATCATGCTAGAAATGCTTTCTCATGTTGGACCAAATTGGGGTTTGGGCGGATATAGTGACATGCAATCCTCCCAACATTTTGATTTGGAAATACATGTGGTATAATCAGTGACCATACTTCATCTCTTCCCATGAGCAATTAAATCAAGGAATTGGGCAATTGTTCAAGCTTAGAGAGATTAGGTTGCCAAGGAATTGGGATCCAATCATCTAAGATTGCCAAGGAGATCAATGAATGCATTGACTGAGGAAGAGATGAGAATGAACTTGATCCGGAGGATGCAACATCTCCTAAGCTCAATGAATCCCCCATTTCTGATCTTACCCATTCTCTTTACTTTCTGCCATTTATCTTTATGATCATCTCCTCAAACTCCCATTTAAGATTCTGCAATTTATTTTTTACAATTTACTTTCCCGCCATTTAATTTTCTGCAAATCTCAACTAAATCTCTGCTTAGCTCAACTAGCACACTTTTCCAACTAAAGTTGCTTCACCAATCAATCCCTGTGGGAATCGACCTCACTCTATTGTGAGTTTTTACTTGACGACAATTCGGTATACTTGCCGAAGGGAAATTTGTTGAGAGACAAGTTTTCGTGCATCAAAAACCTGCATGAAAAATAAAGAATCTCAATTTGTATGAAACTTATGATATAAAAATAAGATGGAATAATAAATCTCTGTCTAGAACAAACAAATGTATAAAAGCATATATTTCTCCTAATGCTAGCAAGCTGAATTAATACTCATGCATGTTACTATTTTATAAATAATAACATAATTGATTTCTAATTAATCAGTTAAAGTGTTACTATCTAGTATCTAATACAATTGGTATAGGAAACTACAATTTGATATCTAGTATTAGCTTAACAGAATCAAGAAAATAAAATTATGTTATAATTGCCAGAACAGAATCATCCAAATCTGGTTTACTCAATCCACAAGCTACTGCCATTAGCTAATATCTGAACTATCAAATTGTACAACTAACAATTTAGAACAATAATACAAAATATCAGATTCAATTTCTCTTCTTGATCTCTCTCTGCATCATAGTTTCATAAAAAAGAGTAGGTCTTTGGGTTGTTCAAGAGGAAAAAGTCTCTACAGGATCTTCTTCGGAACTAGAGAGATATCTATTTACAAATGAGATAATGCAAAATTTATATAACTTAAAGTTTCAATGTATTTATTACTTTAAAGAAGTTTAAAAATTTCTGTTAATAGTAGCTTGAATGTGCCTTATATTAGATCATGTTGAGTATATTTTGGTTTTTCTTTTCTCCTACCAATGTTATTTTGGTTTTTCTTTTCCCACTACAAGAAAAAGCGTGTTTTTCGATGCCAAAAATTGACGGCTATTTTTGCCGTCGATAATTTTTGACGGCCTGTTGTCGATATTACTAAAAAAATAATTAAAAATAAAAAATATTAAAATCGACAGCCTAGTCGTCGATATTTTTATAATCCATTAATTTATTTTTCTATTATCGTCATATTATAGGCAAACCAGAAGTCGAAAATAAAATCGACGAATATGGCGTCTATTTTATTATTTTAAATATCGACAACTTTGCCGTCGATAAATTTGAACGGTCTAGATTACTTTCTAAAATGGGATGAACGGTCTAAATTTAATATATATAATAGACGCTATATGTGTTATTTTTTATACTAAAATCGACGAATATGGTGTCTATTTTATTATTTTAAATATCGACAACTTTGCTGTCGATAAATTTGAACGGTCTAGATTACTTTCTAAAATGGAATGAACAGTCTAAATTTAATCTATATAATAGACGCTATATGGATTTTTTTATATTAAAATCGACGAATATGTCGTCTATTTTATTATTTAAAATATCGACACCTTTGCCGTCGATAAATTTGAACGATATAAATTTAATCTATAAAATAGATGCTGTATGTGTTTTTTTAATTAAAATCGACAAATAGGCCGTCGATTTTCACTACAAGAAAAAGGGTAATTATCGACGCTAAAAATCGACGCCCAAAATATTCGTCGATAATTTTCAACGGTTTGCCGTCGATAAAATAGAAAAACAAAAATTAAAAATAAAATATTAAAATCGACGACGGGGTGGTTTGTTTTTTTAAAAACTTAGAACACCCTCCTATTGGCATTGCATCAGGGACGAAAGATGGGTGGGAATATTTTTCTCTCTTTAAAATCGACAGAAATGTCGTCGATTTTAATATTTATTATATCGACGGTCTTGATCGTCTATAAATTTAAACGATAAAGATCTTTTTAAAATGAGATGGATGATTTAGATTTATTGTATAAAATAGACGACAAAATGTTGATTTTTTTCAAATAAAATCGACGGTATTAGTGTCGATTTTTATCACCAAAAAACTTTTCCCTGGTTTACTTCCCGCGTCCCTCGTTTCCCCCCAATTAACCTCAATTTAGCTCAGAAGTTAACCCAAAATCGCGCCTTCTCCATTTCACCTCTGCCATTTCACCAACCCTCCCCTCCAATGCCGCCGTGCCTCTTCACTCCGCTGCCACCGTGTTATTGCTCTGTTGCTCTTGCACCCAACGTCGCCCCTCACACTCGTGCCGCCGTCCCTCCGTCCACTATTTCAAATCGAAAACACGTCATAGCACCTCCTTCTTTGTATGAATCTCCGGCAATTTGTCACATGAACTATTACAAGTGCTACTTTAACTTGCAACAAATGATTTCATAGTTCCATTGCTCTTGCAACATCGAATAAGGTTCGGTTTTCCTTTTCTCTTTACTTTTTTACGTTGTTTTCCTTGTTTTGTGAATTGTGATTCTGAATTTCTAATTTTTGAATGGAGTTCTTCTTCACAACTCTGTCAATTGTTGATTTCTTTCTTTTGTTTTTTAGTCTCTGCAATTTTTGTAAAGTCTCTACTTGTTCCATATCTCATATTTTCTGATTCTTTTCTGTAGCTGCTTTGGTTTTACCTGCTATATGAAGAATTTCATTCTGTTATCTCAATCTCTTTGTTCGATTCTGCAATTAATTCGAATTGTATTGGAATTTGGAACTATGGTTTCACTTAATCTGTAACCCTAACTTGCTCTTTTTCAGAGCTTGAAACGAAGAGGATTTTGCTCGACATTTTCAAGACATGGGCAAGATTTCACCAACATATATATTTGCTACTTTTATTCCTGCTATAATGATAGCAGGGCTTTATTTCTTTGATCAGTGTTGCTTCACAGTTAGCACAGCAGAAGGAATTCAACCTAAAGAAGCCTTCTGCATATCACTATGACATATTGCTACTAGGATTCATGGCATGTTTCTGTCTTAAACATAGTTTTTTAAATGTATCTCTATCATGTTAATTGTAATTAGATTGGATTTAAGAACTGAAGTTTTACTTTGGTTTGATTTTGAAACTTGATCATACTTTGCTTTGTGGATTAATTGGCTTGCCTCCTTCAAATGGAGTTTTGCCTCAATCCCCTATGCACACCAAGAGCCTGGCTATTCTCAAGAAATAGGTAGGTGAATGAGCTTTGAAATTTAGAATCAGTAGCAGCAAGTTTTATTAATGAATCTGAGATTTGATATTATATTTTTTAATTGTAGTTGATAAGAAGAAATATGGTTAAAAGTGCCAAAGAAAGCATAAAGCAGAAAGCAAGCAAATCAGAAATCTATGAGAATCTGCAGGTTGTGTTTATAGAAATGGATAGCACTCAAGATGTAAGCATAATTCTTCAAACCTTGTCCCAATTGATTTGTTTTCCTTAACCTCCTCATTTTGTTATATTGTTGTTGAGAAATGAAAATGGTGTTTAACTTAACAATTTATTTGTCTCTAGTGGGTGCTAATTTTCTAGAAAGTGCAGCCGGAGAGCATCGAGTTCAAGAACATCGAGAAAATGAAGAGCAAGGCATGCATAATATTCTGAATGACTATCTTATTATCTGCAGAAGAATGGGGGTAAGTATTTTCAAATTTCTCTCATTGCATAGGCAGTATGGTTTGTGAAACTCTTTGATCTTTGGCTAATTATGATACAGGTAGAGGCAGAGAAACTGCATATTATTGATAAGGATTGCATTGAAAAAGGGATTGTAGAACTTATCTGCAAGCATAATATCAAGAAGCTTATGATGGGAGCAGCTTCTGATAAGTACCATTCTAGGTAAGAAGAAGATTACTTGTAGTATTTTCCAATCTAGATAAGTTGATATTAATGTTTTGATTGACCTCAACTTGCAGGAGAATGACAGATCTCAGGTCTAGGAAAGCCATTTATGTGAGAGAATGATGCCAGGGCATTTTGGCCAGTTTCACTGACCTTTTCGTTACTGTTTTTAGGTAGTTTCATTGCATTTTCTTAGGAAATAAGCTAGTTTTGGGTAGAAAATCATTTACATCCTGATTCAAGCATGCATTGTGCATTTTACACGATTTCATGAGGATTTTGCATGATTTTAATGACAAAATTGATATTGCATCCCCCATGACTTGGATTAGAACTTTGATGCACTGTATTGTTTGATTTCAGGAACAAAGGAAGCAAAGAATGGGAGTGACTTGCAAGGCTAAGGAGAAAAGTGATTGCCAATAACACTCAAAAGCCATCAATGCCACGTTAAGGAGTCACGTTAACTAAGTTAACGTGAACTCTAACGTGGAGAAGAGAAGTTGAGCCAACGTTAGTGACACTTAACATTGTCACTAACGTTGGCAATTGCTCACAAATGGCCACGTTAAGAGCCACGTTAACTTAGTTATGTGGACTCTAACGTGTGACCTATGGGCACATTGGAACGTTAGTGACAATGTTGAGTGTCACTAACGTTCTCGAAGGTTGGCAAGAGCCACGTTAGAAGCCACGTTAACTCAGTTAATGTAAGCTTTAACGTGAAGCAAGGGGCACACTGGGACGTTAGTGACAATGTTGAGTGTCACTAACGTTCTCGAAGGTTGGCAAGAGCCACGTTAGAAGCCACGTTAACTCAGTTAACGTGAGCTTTAACGTAAAGCTAAGGGGTGCATTGGAACGTTAGTGGCAATGTTAATTGTCACTAACGTTCTCGAACTTACACTTTCGCTAAATGTTAAACACCCTTGACATCTTGAGCTAAAGTCTCTACCCACTTCACACTTTCTCTCTGCAAGTAAAGCCAAGCCCAAATGAAGAAAGGAACTGCTTCAAACTCAAGACCCAAAGGCCCAAGACTTGAAGAGCCAACTAGAAGCTGAGAAGAATAGTATATATAGGAGTAGCTTTGAATTGTTTAAGAGACGGACGGAGAGCTAGGAAATAGAACTACTCTTTGTATTTTACTTTCTCTGCACTTCTAGCTTTATGATGTATTCTCCATCTTTGATTTTGATTTCTAGAGCTATGAACAACTAAACCCCTTTCATTGGGTTAGGGAGCTCTGTTGTAATTTGTTGGATCAATACTAGTTTTCATTATTCTTCTTCTATCTTTCCTCTTGATTTTACTTGAAAGCTTTCGATCTTCATCCAATTGGATAGTTATCTTGGAAAAGAAGCTATTCAAACTTGGATCTCTTCGGAACCTTGAAAGAGGAATGAAGAGATCAGCTAGAAATGCTTTCTCATACTGGACCACGTTGGGTGTGGATGGGTATGTGGCTATAACCCTCTTAACACTTGATTTGGGAAATGCATGTGGTATAATCAGTGACCATACTTCATCTCTTCTCATGAGCAATTGACCAAGAAATTGGCTATTGATCAAGATTTGAGAGATTGAACCACAAGAAATTGTTGTTCAATCACTTAAGATTGCCAAGGAGATCAATGTGTGCATTGATTGAGGAAGAGCTGAGATTGAAATTGATCCGGAGAATGCAACATCTCCTGAGCCCAATGAACTCCCCATTTCTGATCTTACCCATTCTCTTTAATTTCTGCAATTTACTTTTATGAGCAATTCCCCATTCCCAATTACAATTCTGCAATTTACTTTCAGTCATTTACTTTACCGCCATTTTATTTTCTGCAAGTATCAACTCTATTCATGGATTCGCTCGACTAGAACATTCCTCTAATTAAAGTTGCTTGATCAATCAATCCCTGTGGGATTCGACCTCACTCTATTGTGAGTTTTTACTTGACGACAAATTCGGTACACTTGCCGAATGGAGATTTGTTGAGAGACAAATTTTCCCCCAATCAAGTTTATGGCGCCGTTGACGGGGATTGATTGTGCATCGACAATGATTACATTAGAGGATCACTAGATTGAGCATTTTTGTTTTGTTTGATTTAATTTTCTATTTGAGTAATTTGCTTTCTATCTTAGTTAATTTCATCCCTCCCCTGTTTCTTAGTTTTTCTTTGTTATTTACAATTCAGTTCACTAACCCCATTAACCCCGATCAGAGAAAATGCTCCTGCTTATTGTCATATACAGTTCATCTGCAACGGGTATCTCATACACACAAGGTACAAGGGATGCAGTTTTGATTTGAACACTATGCTTAATATTTACTAGTCTCAAAAGGCTTGTTTTTGGATTTGATTTCTTTTGTGATTAGTAATTTGTGTGATTTGATTACCTTGGTACTGAATGTATATGTAATTAATTCTTTTCTGATTAATTAATTAGTTAATGTATATGTAATTAATTCTTTTCTGATTAATTAATTAGTTAATGTATATGTAATTAATTCTTTTCTCTACACTACTAATGATATGATATGATACATCAAATAGTACGTAGTGCTTTGATTCCTTATATGCGTGCTCATCTTTTTGTGATTGTTGGAGAGTTATTTAACGTTATCACTTCTGAATTCTGATGCTCAATTGCTCTTTACTCTTGACTAATTTAATTTAGCTTTTTGAATTATCTCTAAAAATATAATGTTCAATTATAAAGTCATCACAGATTTAAAGTCATAGCTAAATGTTTTGAATATTTTATATTATTAGTGAATTGTAATTTAAATAAATATAAGTCTAAGTTTAGTTATTTATCTTGTCTTGAGTTTTTATGTTAGAGGATTATTTATTATTTTGATAAGTTTGTAAATTTATTATCTAATCTTTAAAAGTTTATTTGTATTAATTGTTTTTTATTTTATTTTTATATTTAAAAGTTTATTTGCATTAATTATTTTTTATTTTATTTTTGTATTTAAAAGTTAATATTTTTTAAATAGAAAAAAAATAATTAAAACATATAATTATTAAAATCGACGGCAGAATTGTCACTTTTTAAGTTTAAAATAGACAAGAAAAATAAAATATAGACACAGAATTTATCGGTATCTAAATAATTAAATCAACGGCAATTTTGTCGATTTTATGAATCAAATATCGACGGCAACGTTGTCGATTTTATTAAGCATATTATAGACGGCAATTTTGTCGATTTTATTGAATCAAATATCGACGAAAATGGCGTCGATTTTATATAATAATATCGACGGCAACGTTGTCGATTTTAGTAATAAGGTAAAATTCTCAAACTCATATTATAGACAGAAACACTGTCGATTTTATTAAATTTTTATCGACGGCCAGGCAAGCCGTCGATTTTATTAGAATTTTGAAAAATCGACAAGCTTAATAACGACCACCTCCGCCGTTTATTTTACCGTCGAATTTTAATATTATCGATAGCTTAGCCGTCGATTTGGCCGTCGATTTTAACGATTTTTCTTGTAGTGTCCCCAGCCAATGCTAATTAATAAAGTAACTAATTCACTTCATCAGTAATTTGACATAAGGCTGTTTATAATTCTATCAAGCATGATCAGAGTTCAGAGGGATAGATACAGCAAGATGCAAATTTCCAAGACAACCCTCGTAAACTTCTACAAGAATATATTTCAAAAAGCATGTAATAAAATGTTTCATAAACTTAAGAATCACACATAAACTTTTCAATTAATAACATAAACTTTTCAATTGTAAAAAATGCCTGGCCTGAATCCATGACCTACAACTAAAATTATGAAAGAAACAACTCAGCTATCTCAACTTTAGTATTTTGCAGTTAGAGGTTTCCAATGTTTCTGTAAGACTGAACACTCAATCTAGACTCCAATTTGAAAATGACCACTGAAAATCTAGACTCCTATTTAATAATGACCACTTAAACCCCATCATGCTAAGGTTGAAAACTCTGTTTCCTGCACAAGTTCTTGAGTCCTATTCTTTCTATGTTTTGTACTTTCAATAATCATCAAAATTACTTGGTTAGAAACTTCCAATTATAGTTTAGAAAAATTTGGTTTATTTGTCTAATTTGTATATGCATAGAAATGAAAGGTTCATAGTAACCAATATATTAAATAAACTTTAGTGTTTTTAGTTAATACATTTTTATAATATTAAGTCATAAACACAGTAACTCCAGAACTTTAATAATATGGACAAAATGAATTTTTCAAAAAAAATAAAGGGAAAAACCTTGAAAACGGGTATTTCGTATTAGCATATAGCAAGAATGCATATTAAAAGAACAGTGCATTTTAATTCATTTTTATACGTCAGCAATTTGATTTTTGAGGACGCATAAAATTTGAAAAACACATTGTTATCTAAAGTAGAGATAGAGTAAAGTAAGACTCACCTCTTTATTTATTAAGGCTATCAGTAAATGTTAGGCACTATAGAAGAGACCTTAATTTTAGGGATCCCGCTAGGGAGACAATGGACTATTTGTATAATGTGTACAATGGCTATTGAGTTATGAAATGAACATCCCTTATACTATTTAGAATAACCATCCGAGTACAAGGGATAATAAACATCTTTTCGAAAAATTAGTTTAATTTTTAGGTTCACCAAGGATCGAACTCTTGACCTTTCGGATCTATCGCTTTAATACCATGCATGATACCACTCATCTCAAAAGCTTCGGCTGATGGAAAAATATAACACTAATACTCTATAAATTTTCATTGTACACATTGTATAAATATTTCATTGGTTCCTCATACTTTTCCTAATTTTAGTAGACTGATAGTATCATAGTGATGCGGTATTTTATAACCCACAAATTAATCGGCAAGTGTACCGGGTCGTACCAAGTAATACCTTACGTGAGTAAGGGTCGATCCTACGAGGATTGATGAATTAAGCAACAATAGTGTTTGATAGGATTAGTTAGATAAACAGAAAATAGTATTTGGAAGTTCAAAAGTATTAACAGTAAATTCAGAATATTAAAGACAAACAGATAAATAAGTTGGGAATAAAATATTGAGAAAACAGTTAAGGTTTCAGAGTTATCTTTTTTTCCGGATTAATTTTTCTTACTAACTATTTTAATCATGCAAGATTTAATTCATGGCAAACTATATGTGACTAGACCCTAATTCCTTAGACCTTCCTAGTCTCCTCTAAAATTTATTAACTGCCAATTCCTTGGTCAATTAATTCCAATTAGAGGGTGATGATCATTTTCTAGTTTATATGCCAAAATAATCCTAAATATCCAAAAATAAGGGGATTATATGTCACGTATCCCGTTAAATACAAACAATTAGAAAGTCAGTATAATATGTTTTCAAGCTGTTGTTCAAGTAAAGAGCTTTTCCAAGTTTCACAAGAACTCAATTAGAACATGGATCATACTTTCGTTCCACCCAAATTCATAAAATAAAGAACGAAAACAATTATTGAAATATAAATCAAAACATGGATTAAATTAGAAAGATCAAACGAATCAATCCATACAAATAGACAGAGCTCCTAACCTTAACAATGAAGGATTAGTTGCTCACGGTTTAGAGAAGAAAAATAAGGGTTTTGATAAAAATGTGTTGCGTTTCAATCTGATGGCATCAGATTCCTTTTTATAACTAATCCTAATAAATTTAAAATCTAATTATCAAAAATTAAAAATAATATCTTTTTCTAAAAATAAGATTTGAATTTAAATTCGAATTAATTAACAAGTCTTCAGCTAATGGTAGGGACCACTTGCTTTGTCCATTCTGTAGCTTCTAATCTGTGTTTTTTGGGCTGGAAACTGGGTCAAAACAGCCCAGAAATCGCTCCCAGTGTTTTTTTGCACGTGGCACATGTCACGCATACGCGTCAGTCATGCGTACGCGTTGATGGTCATTTCTACAAGTCACGCGGATGCGTCGCTGAGCTAATCTTCAATTCACGCGTACGCGTCAGTCACGCGCACGCGTTGCCATGGATACCTCCAAATCACGTGCACGCGTCTGGCACGCGTGCGCGTCACTCCTTGCTGCTATCTTCTTTGATTCCTGTGCTACAGAAACTCCATCAAATTCCCCGAATGCTACCCAAAATAAACAGTATTACACAAAACTCAAAATAGCATACATAGTGGCTAAAATATAATTAATTCTTTATTAAACTCAACAATTTCCATGCAAATTCACTAGGAAAAGATAGAAAAGATGCTCACACATCACATAGTTGCATAGAACTTCCAATACACCTTTATCACGGATACACTATTGCACCAAGACCGTTCTAGGTGGCGGTGCACCAGACACACTCACACCCACAAGAAACCCCCATTTAGTATTTCTTTACCAAAAAAATTAAAGACAAAAATCAGAAACCATTCCAATAAGCAATTTACATCATAACCAAACAAAATAACAAACGATCATATCACTCAAACCTTGTATCAGGTATCTGTATTATTCGAACAAATGAATACCAGTGAATGAATCTCATTATCCAAGTTGAAATAAATTTCATATACTCCAATATAAGAAATCAGTACAATTCATATACCAGTAGTGACTTGATAGTTTTCCATGCAGATCCCACTAAAGACAGGGCTTTTTTCTTGTAGTGTAATTTGTCACAAACTATGAATTTATCTAAAAATTTTATTCATTCAGACTTCAAATATGAATATGATAAATTAAAACCCTAAAAAATAGTAGGATTTGTACCTCTTGGATAATTTGAAGAGCAACCATTCCTCTGCTTTTCTTCATAATCGGTTTCTGCTTCGTCCAACGGCGGTCGGAGATGAAGTAGGCCAAAGCTATGCACAGCAAAATGGCGCCACCGAAGCCAACGGCATGACGGATGAGCGACTAGTTGGGGAACAAATAGAAGATTAATAGCAAATTAAACACAGCAAAACCAATTTAATAACATAACCAGAACAAATAGAAGATTAACAGAGAGAAGAGAGGTCTAGAAGATTTAAAAAATAGAGTAGTTAAAACGAGAATTTCACAAACCCAGGAATCAGGAAGAGCGATAGCAGCGTTCACGGGACGGGGAAGACAGCGACGCTCATGGGTCGGGGAGGACAGCGACGCTCACATGACGGGAGATTAGGACGCAGACGTTCACGGGATGGAGACGACATGGCAAGGAGAACATACGTAGGACCGAGACCGCGAGATGTGCGAGTCTACGATGGCATTTGCGAAGGGGATTCTGTGCGATGGTGGTTTTGGCGTGTTGATGAGCGGATAATTTATACGCTTTTTCGCATTGTTCTTAGGTAGTTTTTAGTAGGATCTAGCTACTTTTTGGGATCTTTTTATTAGTTTTTATGCAAAATTCATATTTCTGGATTTTACTATGAGTTTTTGTATTTTTCTGTGATTTCAGGTATTTTCTGGATGAAATTGAGGGACCTGAGCAAAAATCTGATTCAGAGGCTGACAAAGGACTGCTGATGCTGTTGGATTCTGACCTCCCTGCACTCGACGTGGATTTTCTGGAGCTACCGAACTTCAAATGGCGCACTCTCAAATGCGTTGGAAAGTAGACATCCAGAGCTTTCCATAAATATATAATAGTCTACACTTTGCTCGAGTTTTGATTACGTAAACTGGCGTTCAAACACCCCTTCTCTGCCCTATTCTGAAGTCAAAACGCCAGAACTGGCATAAAAGTTGGAGTTAAACGCCCAAACTGGCACCAACGCTGGCGTTTAACTCCAAGAGAAGCCTCTACACGTGTAAAGCTCAATGCTCAGCCCAAGCACATACCAAGTGGGTCCGGAAGTGGATTTCTGCATCATTCACTTAATTTTGTAAAACCTCGTAGCTAGTTTCATTATAAATAGGACGTCTTACTATTGTATTTTCATCTCTGAATCATCTTTTGATCTCTTGACCACGTTTTGGGGAGGCTGGTCTCACGGCCATGCCTGGACCTTGTTCTTATGTATTTTCAACCGTGGAGTTTCTACACACCATAGATTAAGGGTGTGGAGCTCTGCTGTTCCTCGAGTATTAATGCAATTACTACTGTTTTCTATTCAATTCAGCTTATTCTTATTCTAAGATATTCACTGCACTTCAACATGATGAATGTGATGATCTGTGACACTCATCATCATTCTCACCTATGAACGCGTGACTGACAACCACTTTCGTTCTACCTTAGATCGAGCGTGTATCTCTTAGCCTCCATTCAGAAAGATCGGAGTCTTCGTGGTATAAGCTAGAATTATTGGTAGCCATTTCTGAGATTCGGAAATTCTAAACCTTGTTTGTGGTATTCCAAGTAGGATTTGGAAAGGAATGACTGTGACGAGCTTCAAACTCGCGAGTGTTGGGCGTAGTGACAGAAGTAAAAGGATCACTGGATTCTATTCCAACATGATCGAGAACCGATAGATGATTAGCCGTGCAGTGATAGCACATTTGGACCATTTTCACTGAGAGGACGGGAGGTAGCCATTGACGCCGGTGAAGCCTGAACATACAGCTTGCCATGGAAAGGAATATGAAGGATTAGATGAATGCAGTAGGAAAGCAGAGATTCAAGAGGGATGAAGCATCTCCATACGCTAATCTGAAATTCCCACCAATGATTTACATAAGTATCTCTATCTTTATTTTCTGTTTATTTATCTTTTAATTATGAAAAATCCATAACCCATTTGAATCCGCCTGACTGAGATTTACAAGGTGACCATAGCTTACTTCAAGCCGACAACCTCCGTGGGATCGACCTTTACTCACGTAAGGTATTACTTGGACGACCCAATGCACTTGCTAGTTAGTTGTGCGAAGTTATGACAAAGTGTGATTCATGTTTGAGAGCTCCAAGTCTTTGGCGCCATTGTTGATGATCACAATTTCGTGCACCAAGTTTTTGGCGCCATTGTTGTTTATGAATGTTAAATTATTGGCTCTTGAAAGAATGATGAAAAAGAGAAATGCTATTGATGATCTGAAAAATAATAAAATGGATTCTTGAAGCAAGAAAAAGCAGTGAATAAAAAGCTTGAAAAAAAAAGGAGAGCGAAAAAAATAGTAATAAAAGAAAAAGAAAAAGCAAGCAGAAAAAGCCAATAGCCCTTAAAACCAAAAGGCAAGGGTAAAAAGGATCCAAGGCTTTGAGCATCAATGGATAGGAGGGCCCAAGGAAATAAATCCAGGCCTAAGCGGCTAAATCAAACTGTTCACACCTCTAACTGGGGACTTTAGCAAAGCTGAGTCACAATCTGAAAAGGTTCACCCAGTTATGTGTCTGTGGCATTTATGTATCCGGTGGTAATACTGGAAAACAAAGTGCTTAGGGCCACGACCAAGACTCATAAAAGTAGCTGTGTTCAAGAATCCACATACTTAACTCGGAGAATCAATAACACTATCTAAACTCTGAGTTCTTATAGATGCCAATGATTCTAAACTTCAAACGATAAAGTGAGATGCCAAAACTGTTGCGCGCTCTCAATAGAGTTGGAAAGTAGACATCCAGGGCTTTCCAGCAATATATAATAGTCTATACTTTACGCGAAGATAGACGACGTAAACTGGCGTTCAATGGCAGTTCCATGTTGCAGTCTGGCATTTAGCGGCAGAAACAGGTTACAACCAGGCGTTCAACTCCAGAAACAGCCCAGGCACATGAGAAGCTTAAGTCTCAGCCCCAGCACACACCAAGTGGGTCCCAGAAGTGGATTTCTGCACTATCCATCTTAGTTTACTCATTTTCTGTAAACCTAGGTTACTAGTTTAGTATTTAAACAACTTTTAGAGATTTATTTTGTATCTCATGACATTTTTAGATCTTAATTTTTATACTCTTTGACGGCATGAGTCTCTAACCTCCATTGTTGGGGGTGAGGAGCTCTGCAGCGTCTCGATGAATTAATGCAATTATTTCTGTTTTCCATTCAAACATGCTTGTTCCTATTTAAGATGTTCATTCGCGCTTCACCATGAAGAAGGTGATGATCTGTGACACTCATCACCTTCCTTAATCCACGAACGTGTGCCTGACAACCACCTCCGTTCTACATCAGATTGAATGAATGTCTCTTAGATTCTTTAATCAGAATCTCTATGGTATAAGCTAGAATTGATGGTGGCATTCATGAGAATCTGGAAAGTCTAAACCTTGTATGTGGTATTCCGAGTAGGATTCAAGGATTGAATGGCTGTGACGAGCTTCAAACTTGCGATTGTTGGGCGTAGTGACAGACACAAAAGAATCAATAGATTCTATTCCGACATGATCGAGAACCAACAGATGATTAGCCGTGATGTGAAAGAGCATTCGAACCATTTTCACTGAGAGGATGGGAAGTAGCCATTGACAATGGTGACACCCTACATACAGCTTGCCATGGAAGGAGCCTTGCGTGTGCGAAGAGGAGGACAAGAGAAAAGCTGAAATAAAGAGGACAAAGCATCTCCAAAACTCCAACATATTCTTCATTATTGAGTAACAATTACTTATTCCAAACACTTTCACTTTTTAAAAAAAATTCAAAGAACCTTATTAGCATCCTGACATAGATTAATAAGATAACCATAGCTTGCTTCATACCAACAATCTCCGTGGGATCGACCCTTACTCACGTAAGGTATTACTTGGACGACCCAGTGCACTTGCTGGTTAGTTGTGCGGATTGCAAAGGTGTGATTGCAATTTCATGCACCAAGTTTTTTGCGCCGTTGCCGGGGATTGTTCGAGTTTGGACAACAAAAGGTTTATTTTGTTGCTTAGATTAGGAATAATTTATTTTTGTTGCTATAAAGTCATTAAATCTGAGTCCTCTATTTTCTTTTCAAAAAATTTTCACAAATATTATTTTTCCTTATTAATTTTTAATTTTTATGTGAGTTTAGTTTTATATTTTATATTTGGTGTCAATTGCATATTTTATATTTTCCTTTAAATTTTTGAATTTGTGTTCTTTATTCTTCCTTGATCTTCAAGTTGTTCTTGTTTATTTTCCTTGTTTGATCTTTGGTTTTTCCTATTTTGTGTATTTTTCGTGTTTTCCTTGTGCTTTTTCAAGATATTTGTTTTCAAAAATATATTTTTTATACAACATTAAAACACGTTACATTTATAGCTAAGCTGGCTAGAGCGTCGGCTTATGTTCTTGGAAATTCGGTATCTTCCTTTTAAAATTTTTTTTCAAAAATAATTTTTCTTTGATTAAATCTTGTGCAAAACTTTAAATTTGGTGTTTTCTTGTTAATCTTTCTTTAATTTTCCATAATTTTATTGTGGTTTTCTAAAAATTTTAAGTTTGGTGATCTTTCTATTGTTCTTGGTGTTCTTGTGAATCTTCAAGGTGTTCTTAAGTCTTTCTTGTATTTTGATCTTAAAATTTTTAAGTTTGGTGTTTCTTGGTGTTTTCCCTCCAAAATTTTCGAAAACAAGGAGCATTAGATCTAAAAATTTTTAAGTCTTGTGTCTTTTGTGTATTTTTCTCTTTCATCATAAAATTCAAAATTCAAAAAAAATATTTTCTAACTAATTTTAAGCCATCTTTTCGAATTTTTTTATATAAAAATTTAGATTTCAATTTCAAAATTTTTAAATCTTATCCTTTTAAGATTTAAAAAAAAATTATATCTTTTTCAAAAATATCCTAACCACTTTCTCTTTCCTCACTTTTTTGAAAATCTTCATAAAATAATTTTAAATTCTTTTTTTATTTATTTTATTTTTAATTTTATTGTCGTCTTTATTTTAATTTATTTTATTATTATTATTTCGAAATTTTTATATAATAAAAAAAATTCACATCATCTCCCTTTCTTCATTATGGACTTAAGTGGAAATGAACAGTCTAGAAGGACTCTGAGGTCATATGCTAACCCCACTACTATTTCATACGGGAGTAGTATCTGTATACCTGATGAGCGGATATTTTATACGCTTTTTGGGGATAATTTCATGTAGATTTTAGTATGTTTTAGTTAGTTTTTAGTATAATTAACAAAAATCTGATTTAGGCTGAAAAAGAACTGCTGATGCTGTTGGATTCTGACCTCCCTACACTCGGAATGAATTTTTTGCAGCTACAGAAGTCCAATTGGTGCACTCTTAATTGGGTTGGAAAGTAGACATCCAGGGCTTTCCAGCGATATATAATAGTCCATACTTTGCGCGAAGATAGATGATGTAAACTGGCGTTCAACGCCAGTTCCATGTTGCAGTCTGGCGTTCAGCGCCAGAAACATGTTACAACCTGACGTTCAACTCCAGAAACAGCCCAGGCACGTGAGAAGCTTAAGTCTCAGCCCCAGCACACACCAAGTGGACCCCAGAAGAGGATTTCTTCACCAATTATCTTAGTTTACTCATTTTTTGTAAACCTAGGTTACTAGTTTAGTATTTAAACTACTTTTAGAGACTTATTTTGCATCTCATGACAATACAACAGAAACGTAGAAAACTCAGACCCGAAAGATCCCAGGCTGTGGAAGAATAGGTACAAGCTCTACTGGAGGTAGGATTCATAAGAAAAGTCAAATACCCACTATGGCTAGTGATGAACTGATAATTTGTACGCTTTTTGGCATTGTTTTTAGTATGTTTTTAGTATGATCTAGTTAGTTTTTAGTATATTTTTATTAGTTTTTAGTTAAAATTCACTTTTCTGGA
>NC_029776.3:71272187-71290197 GCF_000817695.3 Arachis duranensis | reverse complement strand
CATGCGCTTATCTGAAATTCCCACCAATGAATTACATAAGTATCTCTATCTTTATCTTTATGTTTTATGCGTTTATCACCATACCCATTTGAGTTTGCATGACTAAGATTTACAAGGTGACCATAGCTTGCTTCATACCAACAATCTCTGTGGGATCGACCCTTACTCGTGTAAGGTTTATTACTTGGACGACCCAGTACACTTGCTGGTTAGTTGTGCGAAGTTGTGTTTATGCCATGGTGTTGAACACCAAGTTTTTGGATTCATTACCGGGGATTATTTGATTTGTGAAAAGTATTGATCACAATTTCGTGCACCAGCTAGCTAATGTTGTCTTGGTTAAATAATCAAATGGGAAGTCGTGAATGTGCACCGACTACACCGATCTCAACAAAGCCTGCCCAAAAGATCCCTATCCACTCCTATTATCGACACTCTAGTGGATGCCTCCTCCGAATACAAGTACCTCTCGTTCTTGGACGCTTATTCAGGATACAATCAAATCCCAATGTATCCACCTGATTAGGAAAAGACCTCATTCCTAACTCCAAAAGCAAATTATTGTTATGTTGTCATGCCATTCAGACTTAAAAACGCAGGAGCTACCTACCAAAGATTAATGAACAAGGTCTTCGCAGACCATATCGAGAAACTCACGGAGGTATATGTGGATGACATATTGGTAAAAACATAAAGTGAGGGTCATTACTATTCAACCTCGCCTAAGTGTTCGATACCATAAGATAGCATGGCATGCGACTGATGGGTGCAAATTAGATTTCCACACTAAACTCATCGGCAAGTGTACCAGGTCGCATCAAGTCGTAATAACTCACAAGAGTGTGGTCAATCCCACAGGGATTGATGGATCAAGCAACTTTAGTGAGGTGATTAGTTTAGTCAACCAAACAATGATGATTTGAGTGAAATTGAAGCAACAGAGAGTAAAATGCAGGAATTATAAAGTGCAGAAAGTAAATTGACTGAAACTTAAAGAGCAAGAAATGTAAAGTGCAGCAAATGCAAAGGGAATTGGGTGCAGGGAATTTAAAGAAAGCAAGAAAGCAAGCAATCGAAGAGATCTTGAGAACAAGTAATAGGAAATTTAAATTGCAGGAAAATTAAATCAAGCTGAATCATTAACAGAATTGTAAAGTTGCAGAAAAGTAAAATTGTAGAGAAGGAAATTGTAGCAGAAAAGGAAATTGTAGCAGAGAAGTGTAAGCAATGGAAATTTCTTAAAGCTGAATTGAATTCTGAAATGTGGTGAGTGCAGTAAATAAAAGTGTGTCAAAGAGAGTCTTCTATTCTACTCCTACTCCTACTCCTATTGCTCTCTAGCAGAGCCCGCCTCTCTAATGAAATAAAATTGATGCCTTTATATAGGCTTTACAAAATGAAAATGAAAATGAAATTGAAATTGTAAACAAATTAGAATTCAAATGAAATTCCTATCCTAATTGTTTCTTGTGCCTTTGAGTCATGTCCATGGGCTTTGCTTGCTTTGGGCTTGAAGAAGAGTAGATCCGGATTGCTAGGTTCAAGTGGCATGGGTTAGGGTGCATTTGGTTCCCTCCCAGTGAAGCGTTTAATTGTGAAAGTGAACTTGGCGTTCACTCCTTGTGCGCTCCCTTCCTGTGTGCCAATTTCCTTCCTAGCGTTCACTATTTGAACGCTGATGAGCGGATAATTTATACGGTTTTTGGCATTGTTTTTAGTATATTTTTAGTATGTTTTAGTTGGTTTTTATTATATTTTTATTAGTTTTTATTCAAAATTCACTTTTCTGGATTTTACTACGAGTTTGTGTCTTTTTTCTGTGATTTCAGGTAATTTCTGGCTGAAATTGAGGGACCTGAGCAAAAATCTGATTCAGAGGCTAAAAAAGGACTGCAGATGCTGTTGGATTCTGACCTTCCTGCACTCGAAGTAGATTTTCTGGAGCTACAGAAGCCCAATTGGCGCGCTCTTAATTGCGTTGGAAAGTAGACATCCTGAGCTTTCCGGCAATATATAATAGTTCATACTTTGCTCAAGATTTGATGGCCCAAACCGGCGTTCCAAATCAGCTTCAGAATTCTGGCGTTTAACGCCGAAACTGGCACAAAAGCTGGAGTTAAACGTCCAAACTGGCACAAAAGCTGGCGTTTAACTCCAGAAAAAGTCTATACACATGAAAGCTTCAATGCTCAGCCCAAGCACACACCAAGTGGACCCCAGAAGTGGATTTTTACGTCATTTACTCATTTCTGTAAACCCTAGGTCACTAGTTCACTATAAATAGGACATTTTGCTATTGTATTTTCATCTCATGACACTTTACACATTTCATATTGTATCTTCTACAACATGAGTCTCTAAACCCCATGGTTGAGGGTGAGGAGCTCTGCTGTGTCTTGATGGATTAATGCAATTACTACTGTTTTTCATTCAATCACGCTTCCTTCTATTCTAAGATACCACTTGTTCTTCAACCTGATGAATGTGATGATCCGTGACACTCATCACCATTCTCACCTATGAACGTGTGCCTGACAACCACCTCTGTTCTACCTTAGATTGAGTGGATATCTCTTGGATTCCTTAATCAGAATGTTCGTGGTATATGCTAGAATCCATTGGCAGCCATTTTTGAGAATCCGGAAGGTCTAAACCTTGTCTGTGGTATTTTGAGTAGGATTCAGGGATTGGATGACTGTGACAAGCTTCAAACTCGCGATTGTGGGGCATTAGTGATAGACGCAAAAGAATCACTGGATTCTATTCCGACAAGATCGAGAACCGACAGATGAATAGCCGTGCTGTGAAAGAGCGCGTTGAACATTTTCACTGAGAGGACGGGACTGTAGCCATTGACAACGGTGATGCCCAACATACAGCTTGCCATGGAAGGAGCCTTGCGTGCATGAAGAAGAAGACAGTAGGAAAGTAGAGATTCAGAAGATATAGCATCTCCAAAACCTCAACCTGTTCTCCATTACTGCAAAACAAGTATTTATTTCATGTTCTTTTACTATTTACAATTAAATCTGAGAATTATTGATATCCTTACCAAGAGTTACAAGATAACCATAGCTTGCTTCAAGCCGACAATCTCCGTGGGATCGACCCTTACTCACGTAAGGTATTACTTGGACGACCCAGTGCACTTGCTGGTTAGTTGTGCGGAATTGCAAAAGTGTGATTGTGATTTCGTGCACCAAACGCTGAGCTCAAATGTTGAGCGCTACACTTGGTGCTTCCTTGGATGCACACAGAATTTCCTTCGTTGGCTAGCAACCCACGAAAATGTTCACTAAGTGAAAATGGCTTTCACTTTTTTGAACGCTACCCTTTTTGCTGAGCCTTCCTTGGTTAGTTTTTGGGCCTAAAAGATGCCTATAACTTATGCTTTAATTTCATGCCAAATATAGATTGTGAAACATCGTTGGAAAGCTCTGAATGTTAGCTTTCTAACGCAACTAAAAGCGCATCAATTGGACATCTGTAGCTCAAGTTATAGTCCATTGAAGAAGGCATGGTCATGCTATCAGCGCCAAGTTAACAAAAGTTAACGCCTAGTTAACTTTAGTGAATGCTCCCCTTGCTTCCAAGCTGAAATTCATGAGAAAGTTAACAAAAGTGAATGGCCAGTTAACATTTTGAGTGCTGATTGTGAACATGGAGCACGCTTTCTTGATTTAGTTATGGGCCACGTGATGAGCGGATATTTTATACGCTTTTTAGGGGTAATTTCATGTAGATTTTAGTATGTTTTAGTTGGTTTTTAGAAGATTTTTATTAGTTTTTAGGCAAAAATCATATTTCTGGACTCTACTATGAGTTTGTATGTTTTTCTATGATTTCAGGTACTTTTCTGGCTGAAATTAAGGGAGCTAAACAAAAATCTAATTTAGGTTGAAAAAGGACTGTTGATGCTGTTGGATTCTGACCTCCCTGCACTCGGAATGGATTTTTGGGAGCTACAGAAGTCCAATTGGCGCACTCTCAATAGAGATGGAAAGCAGACATCCAGGGCTTTCCAGCAATATATAATAGTCTATACTTTACGCGAAGATAGATGATGTAAACTGGCGTTCAACGCCAGTTCCATGTTGCAGTCTGGCGTTCAGCGCCAGAAACAGGTTGCAAGTTGGAGTTGAACGCCAGAAACAGGTTACAACATGGCGTTCAACGCCAGATAACCATAGCTTGCTTCATACCAGCAATCTCCGTGGGATCGACCCTTACTCACGTAAGGTATTACTTGGACGACCCAGTGCACTTGCTGGTTAGTTGTGCGGATAACAAAGGTGTGATTGCAATTTCATGCACCAAGTTTTTTGCGCCGTTGCCGGGGATTGTTAGAGTTTGGACAATAAAAGGTTTATTTTGTTGCTTAGATTAGGAATAATTTAATTTTGTTGTTATAGAGTCATTAAATCTGAGTCCTCTATTTTCTTTTCAAATATTTTTCAAAAATATTATTTTTCCTTATTAATTTTTAATTTTTATGTGAGTTTAGTTTTATATTTTAAGTTTGGTTTCAATTGCATATTTTATATTTTCCTTTAAATTTTTGAATTTGTGTTCTTTATTCTTCCTTGATCTTCAAGTTGTTCTTGTTTATTTTTCTTGTTTGATCTTTGGTTTTTCCTATTTTGTGTATTTTTCGTGTTTTCCTTGTGCTTTTTCAAGATATTAGTTTTCAAAAATATATTTTTTATATAACATTAAAACACGTTACATTTATAGCTAAGCTGGCTAGAGCGTTGGCTTATGTTCTTGGCAATTCGGTATCTTCCTTTTAAAATTTTTTTTCAAAAATAAATTTTCTTTGATTAAATCTTGTGCAAAACTTTAAGTTTGGTGTTTTCTTGTTAATCTTTCTTTAATTTTCCATAATTTTATTGTGGTTTTCTAAAAATTTTAAGTTTGGTGATCTTTCTATTGTTCTTGGTATTCTTGTGAATCTTCAAGGTGTTCTTGAGTCTTTCTTGTGTTTTGATCTTAAAATTTTTAAGTTTGGTGCTCCTTGGTGTTTTCCCTCCAAAATTTTCGAAAACAAGGAGCATTAGATCTAAAAATTTTTAAGTCTTGTGTCTTTTGTGTGTTTTTCTCTTTCATCATAAAATTCAAAATTCAAAAAAAATATCTTTTCTAACTAATTTTAAGCCATATTTTCGAATTTTTTTATATAAAAATTTAGATTTCAATTTCAAAATTTTTAAATCTTATCCTTTTAAGATTTAAAAAAAATTATATCTTTTTCGAAAATATCCTAACCACTTTCTCTCTCCTCACTTTTTTGAAAATCTTCATAAAATAATTTTAAATTCTTTTTTTTATTTATTTTATTTTTAATTTTACTTTTTATTTATTTTTAATTTTATTGTCGTCTTTATTTTATTTTATTCTATTTTATTATTTCGAAATTTTTATATAATAAAATAAATTCACATCATCTCCCTTTCTTCATACGGGAGTAGTATCTGTATACCTGATGAGCGGATATTTTATACGCTTTTTGGGAGTAATTTCATGTAGATTTTAGTATGTTTTAGTTAGTTTTTAGTATAATTTTATTAGTTTATAGGAAAAATTCATATTTTTGGACTTTACTATGAGTTTGCGTATTTTTCTGTAATTTCAGGTATTTTCTGGCTGAAATTGAGGGAGCTGAGCAAAAATCTAATTTAGGCTGAAAAAGGACTGCTGATGCTGTTGGATTCTGACCTCCCTACACTCGGAATGGATTTTTGGGAGCTACAGAAGTCCAATGGGTGCGCTCTAAATTAGGTTGGAAAGTAGGCATCCAGGGCTTTCCAGCGATATATAATAGTTTATACTTTGCGCAAAGATAGACGACGTAAACTGGCGTTCAACGCCAGTTCCATGTTGTAGTCTAGCGTTTAGCGCCAGAAACAGGTTACAACCAAGTGGGCCCCAGAAGAGGATTTCTTCACCAATTATCTTAGTTTACTCATTTTCTGTAAACCTAGGTTACTAGTTTAGTATTTAAACTACTTTTAGAAACTTATTTTACATCTCATGACATTTTTAGATCTGAACCTTTTACTCTTTGACGGCATGAGTCTCAAAACTCCATTGTTGGGGGTGAGGAGCTCTGCAGCGTCTCGATGAATTAATGCAATTATTTCTATTTTTCCATTCAAAGATGTGTGTTCCTATCTAAGATATTCATTCACGCTTAACTATGGAGAAGGTGGTGATCCGTGACACTCATCACCTTCCTCAATCCATGAACGTGTGCCTGAAAACCACCTCCGTTCTACATCAGATTGAATGAGTATCTCTAAGATTCCTTAATCAGAATCTTCGTGGTATAAGCTACAATTGATGGCGGCATTCATGAGAATCCGGAAAGTCTAAACCTTGTCTGTGGTATTCCGAGTAGGATTCTGTGATTGGATGACTGTGACGAGCTTCAAACTCGTGAGTGTTGGGCGTGATGACAAACGCAAAAGAATCAATGGATTCTATTCCGACATGATCGAGAACCAACAGCTGATTAGCCGTGCTATGACAGAGCATTTGGACCATTTTCACTGAGAGGATGGGAAGTAGCCATTGACAACGGTGACACTCTACATAGAGCTTGCCATGGAAGGAACTTTGCACTTTTGCATGAGAGGAATACTATGTTACAGGAATTTAGAAGACAAAGCATCTCCAAAACTCCAACATATTCTCCATTATTGCATAACAAGTAATTATTTCACGCTCTTTTATATTTTAGTAATTCAAACTGATAATTATAATTGATCTCCTAACTAAGAATAATAAAATAACCATAGCTTGCTTCAGGCCAACAATCTCCGTGGGATCGACCCTTACTCACGTAAGGTATTACTTGGACGACCCAGTGCACTTGCTGGTTAGTTGTGCGGATTGCAAAAGTGTGACTGCAATTTCGTGCACCAAGTTTTTGTCGCCGTTGCCGGGGATTGTTTGAGTTTGAACAACTAAAGGTTTACTTTGTTGCTTAGATTAGGAATAGAGTATTGATGCTATAGAGTCATTAAATGTGAGTCCTTTCATTTCTCTTCAAAAAATTTTCAAAAATATTACTTTTCCTTATTAATTTTTAATTTTTCTTGAGTTAGTGTCTTGTTCTAAGTTTGGTGTCAATTGCATATTTTATATTTTCCTTTTAAATTTTTTAATTTGTGTTCTTTGATCTTTAAGTTGTTCTTATTTATTTTTCTTGTTTGATTTTTAGTTTTTCTTGTTCTGGTCATTTCTTGTTTTTCTAGTTCTTTTCCAAAGCATTAGTCTTCCAAAAAGGAATATATATATATACCTCTTCAAAACAAGTATTACCTTTACTGCCCAATTGGCTAGAGCGTTGGTCTATGTTATTGGTAATTGGGTATCTTCTTTTTAAAATCTTTTTCAAAAATAATTTTTCTTTGATTGAATAATGTGCCAAACATTAAGTTTGGTGTTTTATTATTAATCTTTTTATAATTTTCGAAAATTTTAATGAAGTTTTCTAAAAATTTTAAGTTTGGTTTTCTTTCTTTTGTTCTTATTGTTTTTGTGAATCTTCAAAGTGTTCTTAAGTCTTGAGAACAAGGAGGATTAGATCTAAATATTTTAAGTCTTGTGTCTTTTGTGTGTTTTTCTTTTTCATCATAAAATTCAAAATTCAAAAAAAAAATATCTTTTCTAACTATTTTTCAAGCTATATTTTCGAAATTTTTTATAAAAATTCAGATTTTAATTTCGAAATTTTTCAAATCTTATCCTTTTAAGATTTAAAAAAAATTATTATATCTTTTTCGAAAATATCCTAACCATTTTCTCTCTCCTCATTTTTTTGAAAATCTTTATAAAATATTTTCAAATTCTTATTAATTTTTTAATTTTAATTTTCTTATTTTATCTTATTTTTATTTTGGCATTTATTTTATTTTATTTTATTTCAAAAATCATTTTTTTATTTATTTATAAAATAAAAATTTAAATCCACATTACCCCCTTTACTCCAACATGGACATAAGTGGAAATGAACAGTCCAGAAGGACTCTGGGGTCATATGCTAACCCTACTACTGCTTCATATGGGAGTAGTATATGTATACTCTCCATTGGAGTTAGTAGTTTTGGGTTGAACCCTCAGCTCATTATCATGGTGCAACAAAGTTGCCAGTATTCCGGTTTTCCATAAGAAGAACCTACAGAATTTCTGACACAGTTTTTACAAATTGCTGACACAGTACATGATAAGGAAGTAGATCAGGATGTCTATAGATTGTTACTATTTCCATTTGCTGTAAAAGACCAAGCTAAGAGGTAGTTAAATAACCAACCTAAGGATAGCATAAAGACATGAAAACAGCTGTCAGAAAAATTCCTGAATCACTATTTTCCTCCAAAACGGATGACACAGCTAAGGCTGAGCATCCAAGGCTTCCAACAAGGAGATAATGAATCCCTTTATGATGCTTGGGAGAGATACAGAGAGATGCTAAGAAAATGCCCCTCTAAAATATTTTCAGAGTGGGTGCAGTTAAACATCTTCTACTATGGGCTTACAGAAATAGCTCAGATTTCTCTAGACCACTCAGCTGGTGGATCTATACACATGAGAAAGACAATAGAAGAAGCTCAACAGCTCATTGATACAGTTGCCAGAAATCAGTATTTGTACCTAAGCAGTGAAACTTCCATGAAAGAAGAGGCTAAAACAGTAACAGCTGAACTGAGTCCTACAGAACAAGTTACTGAATTCAATCAGCAACTGGATTTTCTAACAAAATAGCTAGCCGAATTCAAGGAAATACTAGAAGAAACAAGAATGGCTAATATGAATATGGAAGTACAGTTGAAGCAAACAGAATAGCAGTTATCAAAACAAATAACAGAAGCGTGCCAAGCAGTTCAATTAAAAAGTGGGAAAACATTAAATACATCACTTCAAGATAGTAGGAAGCCAAGAAATGAGCAATCTAACAAAAATCCCTCTGAGGACAGTAAGAGCCCAGAGAGAAATAATTATGGCGCTCAAACGCCAGAGAATGGGTGGAAAGCTGGCGTTGAACGCCCAAACCATGCTCAGTCCTGGCGTTCAACGCCAGAAACAAGCAAGGATTTGGCATGAACGCCCAAAGGAAGTACAGTTCTGGCATTCAGATGCCAGAAACAAGTAAGGAGTTGGCATCTAACGCCACTCCAGCTTTCACCCCTGGCATTCAAATGCCAGTGGGGAATCAGACACATACTAGTGCTGATAATAACCCTTCTAAAAAGGCTTCCCAATCCACATCTGTAGGCAATAAACCTACAGCAACAGGAAGAGGAAGCACTAATTCAAGTGCTAAGGACACACAAGACAACTCTTGGATGGTCCATCAGTGATCTTAAAGGCATTAGCCCAGCCAGATGCATGCACAATATTTTATTGGAGGGTGACGCTAAGCCAGTGGTTCAACCACAAAGGCGGCTGAATCCAGCCATGAAGGAGGTGGTGCAGAAGGAGGTCACTAAATTACTAGAGGCTGTGATTATTTATCCTATTTTTGATAGCCCCTGGGTAAGCCCTGTCCAAGTCGTCCCTAAGAAGGGTGGCATGATAGTGGTTCATAATGAAAAAAATGAACTGGTTCCTACAAGAACAGTTACAGGGTGACGTATGTGTATTGATTACAGAAGGCTCAATACAGCTACCAAAAAGGATCATTTTCCTTTACCATTCATAGACCAGATGCTAGAAAGACTAGCAGGTGATGAATACTATTGCTTCCTGGATGGATATTCAGGTTATAATCAAATTGCAGTAGATCCCCAAGATCAAGAGAAAATAACATTCACATGCCCATCTGGAGTATTTACATACAAAAGGATGCCATTTGGTCTATGTAATGCACCTGCAACCTTTCAAAGGTGCATGCTCTCTATTTTCTCTGATATGGTGGAAAAATTTCTATAAGTCTTCATGGATGACTTTTCAGTATTTGGAGACTCATTCAGCTCCTGTCTTGACCATCTAGCACTTGTTCTAAAGAGGTGCCAAGAGACTAACTTAGTTTTAAGCTGGGAGAAATGTCACTTTATGGTGACTGAAGGAATTGTCCTTGGGCACAAAATTTCGAACAAGGGAATATAGGTGGATCAAGCTAAGGTAGAGGTAATTGAAAAATTACCACCACCATCCAATGTTAAGGCAATCAGAAGCTTTCTGGGGCATGCAGGATTCTATAGGAGGTTTATAAAGGATTTTTCAAAAATCGCCAAACCTCTAAGTAATCTGCTAGCTGCTGACACGCCATTTATCTTTGATTAGGAGTGTCTGTAGGCGTTTGAGACTTTGAAAGCTAAGCTGGTCACAGCACCAGTCATCTCTGCACCAGACTGGATATTACCATTTGAATTAATGTGTGATGCCAGTGACCATGTCATTGGTGCAGTGTTGGGACAAAGGCATGACAAGCTTCTGCACGTCATTTATTATGCCAGTCATGTTCTAAATGACGCACAGAAGAACTACACAACCACAGAAAAAGAGTTACTTGCAGTGGTTTACACCATTGACAAGTTCAGATCCTATTTAGTGGGATCAAAAGTGATTGTGTATACTGACCATGCTGTGCTTAAATATCTACTCACAAAGCAGGATTCAAAACCCAGACTCATCAGATGGGTGTTGCTTTTGCAAGAGTTTGATATAGAAATAAGAGACATAAAAGGGACAGAGAACCAAGTAGCAGATCACCTGTCCTGAATAAAACCAGTAGAAGGGGCATCCCTCCCTCTTTCTGAGATCTCTAAAAACTTTCTAGATGAGTAACTCTTTGCCATTTAGGAAGTGCCATGGTTTGCAGACATTGCAAACTACAAGGCAGTGAGATTCATACCCAAAGAGTACAGTAGGCAGCAATCAAAGAAATTGATCACATATGCAAAGTACTATCTTTGGGATGAACTATATCTCTTCAAGAGATGTCCAGATGGAGTAAAGTACTATCTTTTGGAAGTGAGCGAACAGCTACAAGAGTCCTCCAATGTGGTTTCTACTGGCCTACTCTCTATAAAGACTCCCGAGTGTTTGTACTTAATTGTGACAGTTGCCAAAGATCTGGCAATCTGCCTCACGGTTATGCCATGCTTCAACAATGGATCTTGGAGATTGAGTTGTTTGATGTATGGGGTATTGACTTCATGGGGCCATTCCCACCATCATACTCAAACGGGTAGAAGCTATAGCAACACCCACTAATGATACTAAGACAGTGATGAAATTCCTCCAAAAACACCGTCAGCAGATTTGGTATGCCTATAGTACTAATCAGTGATGGGGGCACTCATTTCTGCAATAAACAGCTTTACTCTGCTTTGGTTAGATATGGAGTTAGCCATAGGGTGGCCACTCCATATCATCCATAGACAAATGGGCTAGCTGAAGTCTCTAATAGAGAACTTAAAAGAATCCTGGAACGGACTGTGATTAACCGTAGAAGGGATTGGGCAAGAAGCTTGGATGATGCTCTGTGGGCATACAGAACAGCATTCAAGACACCTATAGGAACTTCTCCATACCAGCTGGTGTATGGAAAAGCCTGTCACTTGCCAGTGGAACTGGAACACAATGCCTATTGGGCAACCAGATTCCTAAACCTTGATGCCAAGTTAGCTTGAGAAAAACGATTGCTCCAGTTAACTGAGCTAGAGGAATTCAGACTCAATGCTTTCGAAAATGCAAAAATTTACAAAGAGAAAGCAAAAAGATGGCATGATAAGAAATTATCATCCAGAGTCTTTGAGCCAGGGCAGAAGGTTCTGCTATTTAACTCTAGGCTCAGATTATTCCCCGGGAAATTGAAATCCCGATGGAGATGTCCATATGTGATTACAAGTGTGTCACCATATGGATACGTGGAGCTTCAGGATAATGATTCTAACAAAAAGTTCGTTGTTAATGGACAGAGAGTTAAACATTATCTTGAAAGCAATTTTGAGCAAGAATGCTCAAAACTGAGACTTGATTAAAGCTCAGTAATAATTCAGCTAAAGACAATAAAAAAGCTCTTACTGGGAGGCAACCCAGCCATTTACAAGGCTTATTTGTTAATTAATTGATTTTTACAGGTTTATGTCAATTATCTTCAAGGTAAAATAGCAATTGCTTGAGTTCACAGAGTTACAGAAGGATTCAGAGGATAAAACAGCAAAAAGAAGCTCATTAGTGTGAAAAAAGCCAGTAAGAGCTGTTTTGGGCGCTGAACGCCCAAAAGAAGCACTCACTGGGCGTCCAACGCCAGTAAGGATAGCCATCTAGGCGTTGAACACCAGAAGTAAGCATCTTCTGGGCGTTGAACGCTAGAAAGAAGCACCTTCTGGGCGTTCAACGCCAGATTTATAGCGTCCTGGGCGTTTAAAAAAAACGCCTAGTGGCAAAGGAGTTCCTGGCATTCAACACCAGAAAGAAGCAACATCTGGGCATTGAATGCCCAGGAGAAGCTGCACATGGGCGTTAAACGCCCAAAACCTGTAGCGTTTGGGCGTTTAACGCCAGGATAGTGGGGATGAGGTAAATTCATTTTTACTTCAATTTTTTCTTTTAATTTTTATGTTCCAATTCATGATTTCTTGCATAAACATATTACAAACTCTCATCTTTCAACTTCAATTTCAAAAAAATTTTTAATCCTAAACATATTTCCTAATTTTTCTTTAATTTCTTTTCAAATGTTTTTCAAAACTCATCTATCTTCTTGAATTCTTTTCAAATCTTTTTAATTTCTTCTCATATCTTTTTCAACTCATCATATCTTTTAAATTTCGAAATTTCCTCTCCTTCTATTCCTCTCCTTTCCTTTCTTTTGCTTGAGGACAAGCAAACCTCTAAGTTTGGTTTGATTTGCCATGATCTCTGAGCTAAAACTCATCAAGATCATGGCACCTATGGGAACAGGAAGAGCAAGGATGTGACTTGAAGGAACTGAAGCGTCATAAATTATCTCTTGAAGGATCAAGCACCCCACAGACTAGAGGAACACCCACTTCCCAAAATAAAGGTTGTTAAGTCCTAATCTTTGCCTTAACTATGATAACTGTTCTTATTAGAAATTTACCTTAGAAGTTATATATTAGTAATAGTAATTAGTATCTCTATTTTAATTTTATTTCTAATTAAGTTATAATTTATTTTTCTCATCATCATCAAACATGAATAAAATAGTAGATTTTTAGAATAAAGAGGAAATTTAATTTTTTCGAGTTCTTAATAAGGAAAATTCTAATTATTTATATGTGGTGGCAATACTTTTTGTCTTCTGAATGAATTCTTGAACAGTGCATATTTTTTATATTGAATTTTATGAATGTTAAAATTGTTGGCTCCTGAAAGAATGATGAACAAGAGAAATGTTATTGATAATCTGAAAAATCATGAAATTGATTCTTAAAGCAAGAAAAAGCAGTGAAAAACAAGCTTGCAGAAAAAAAAAGTAAAAGAGGTAGAAAAAGCCAATAGCCCTTTAAACCAAAAGGCAAGGGTGAAAAGGATCCAAGGCTTTGAGCATCAATGGATAGGAGGGCCCAAGGAAATAAATCCAGGCCTAAGCGGCTAAATCAAGCTGTCCCTAACCATGTGCTTGTGGCATGCAGGTCCAAGTGAAAGGCTTGAGACTGAGTGGTTAAAGTTGTGATCCAAAGCAAAAGAGTGTGCTTAAGAACTCTGGACACCTCTAATTGGGGACTTTAGCAAAGCTAAATCACAATCTAAAAAGGTTCACCCAGTTATGTGTCTGTGGCATTTATGTATCCGGTGGTAATACTGGAAAATAAAGTGCTTAGGGCCACGGCCAAGACTCAAAAAGTAGCTGTGTTCAAGAATCAACATAGTAAACTAGGAGAATCAATAATACTATCTGAATTCTGAGTTCCTATGGATGCCAATCATTCTGAATTTCAAAGGATAAAGTGAGATGCCAAAACTGTTCAGAAGCAAAAAGCTACTAGCCCCGCTCATCTAATTAGAATCTGAGCTTCACTTAAAACTCTGAGATATTATTGCTTCTTAATATCTTTTTATCCTATTTTATTTATCTAGTTGCTTGGGGATAAGCAACAATTTAAGTTTGGTGTTGTGATGAGCGGATATTTTATACGCTTTTGGGGGTAATTTCATGTAGATTTTAGTATGTTTTAGTTAGTTTTTAGTATAATTTTATTAGTTTTTAGGCAAAATTTATATTTCTGGACTTTACTATGAGTTTGTGTGTTTTTCTATAATTTCAGGTATTTTCTGTCTGAAATTGAGGGAGCTGAGCAAAAATCTGATTTAGGCTGGAAAAGGACTGCTGATGCTGTTGGATTCTGACCTCCCTGCACTCGGAATGGATTTTTTGGAGCAACAAAAATCTAATTGGCGCGCTCTCAAGTGGGTTGGAAAGTAGACATCCAGGGTTTTCCAGCAATATGTAATAGCCCATACTTTGCGCGAAGATAGATGACGTAAACTGGCGTTCAACGCCAGTTCCATGTTGCAGTCTGGCGTTCAGCGCCAGAAACAGGTTACAACCTGACGTTGAACTCCGGAATCAGCCCAGGCACATGAGAAACTTAAGTCTCAGCCCCAGCACACACCAAGTGGGCCCCAGAGGTGGATTTCTGCACCAATTATCTTAGTTTACTCATTTTCTGTAAACCTAGGTTACTAGTTTAGTATTTAAACTACTTTTAGAGACTTATTTTTGGTACATCATGACACTTTTAGATCTGATATTTGTACTCTTTGACGGCATGAGTCTCTAAACTCCATTGTTGGGGGTGAGGAGCTCTGCAGTGTCTTGATGAATTAATGCAATTATTTATGTTTTCCATTCAAACACGCTTGTTTCTATCTAAGATGCTGATTCGTATTTAACTGTGATAGATGTGATGATCCGTGACACTCATCACCATTCTCAACCCATGAACGTGTGCCTGACAAACACGTCCGTTCTACATTAGATTGAATTAGTATCTCTTAGATTCCTTAATCAGAATCTTCGTGGTATAAGCTAGAATCCATTGGCAGCATCCTTGAGACTCGGAAAGTCTAAACCTTGTCTGTGGTATTTCGAGTAGGATTCAGGGATTGGATGACTGTGACGAGCTTCAAACTCGCGAGTGTTGGGAGTAGTGACAGACGCAAAAGGATCAATGGATCCTATTCTAACATGATCAAGAACTGACAGATGATTAGCCGTGCTGTGACAGAGCATTTGGACCAGTTTCACTGAGAGGATGGGAAGTAGCCATTGACAACAGTGACGCCCTACATACAGCTTGCATGGAAGGAGCCTTGCATGTTTGAAAGTGAGAAAGCATTATGTTACAGAAATTTAGAAGACAAAACATCTCCAAAACTCCAACATATTCTCCATTACTGCATAATAAGTATTATTTAATCCATGCTCTCTTATTTATTTGCAAGTCAATTGATAACTATAATTGGTATCCTGACTAAGATTAACAAGATAACCATAGCTTGCTTCAAGCCAACAATCTCCGTGGGATTCGACCCTTACTCACTTAAGGTATTACTTGGACGACCCAGTGCACTTGCTGGTTAGTTGTGCGGATTGCAAAAGTGTGGATCACTTTGTGGCATGGGAGGACAATCTTGCATAAATTTATTGAAAGCATTATCAAGAGATGATGTCTTTTGCTGAATATCATATGGAGCATTAGAATCCCCTTCCCAGCCTTAGTTTGTGTTAGTGTCATAACAGTATGATTCACTTTGTGGCTCTGGGAGGAAATTCCTTTCACTTGATTTGTTCACACTCTTGTTGATATGTCCAGACACCATGAGGGTAATGACATAAATCATCTTGTGATTCTGGATCATATCTCATGTGAATTGCTTCATCATCTATCATTTCTTGGTGATACTCCCAGCCACCATTAGAATAATGACTTGAATCATTTTGTGGTGGTGGGAAATATCTCATATGATTCTCTTGCTCATCTTGTGGTTTTGAAGCATATCTCCATTGATTGGAGTGCTCAGAATTTGCATTTTCTTGGTGATATTCTCAGCCACCATTAGAATAGTCAATTGGTGATGGTGGGTAATATCCCATAAAATTTGTTTGATTACAAGATGAGTTGAACTCCATTTGAATTTTGTAAAACACAATCACCAAAGAAACTGAAATTCATGTCTCATATGAGATTTACTTAGTGAGGCAAAAACACAAACACCTTGGTTTCAATTTAAAATAGAAAATTAAAAGAACAAAAACAAAGAAAATGCTTAATCTAGACTTCTCACTCACTTAATCATTGTCGATCTATATCAATCCCTAGCAACGGCGCCAAAAACATGATGGGTGAAAATTAGATTTCCAAACTAAACTCACCGACAAGTGTACCGGGTCACATCAAGTAGTAATAACTCACAAGAGTGAGGTCGATTCCACAAGGATTGATGGATCAAGCAACTTTAGTGAGGTGATTAGTTTAGTCAAGCAAACAGTGATGATTTGAGTGAAATTAAAGCAACAGAGAGTAAATTCCAGGAATTATAAAGTGCAGAAAGTAAATTGACTGAAACTTAAAGAACAAGAAATGTAAAGTGCAACAAATGTAAAGGGAATTGGGTGTAAGGAATTTAAAGAAAGCAAGAAAGCAAGCAATCGAAGAGATCTTGAGAACAAGTAACAGGAAATTTAAATTGCAGAAAAATTAAATCAAGCTGAATCATGAATAGAATTGAAAAGTTGCAGAAAAGTAAAATTACAGAGAAGGAAATTGTAGCAGAAAAGGAAATTGTAGCAGAAAAGTGTAAGCACTGGAAATTTCTTAAAGCTGAATTGAATTCTGAAATGTGGAGAGTGCAAAAAATAAAAGTGTGCCAATTGCCTTCCTAGCGTTCACTATTTGAACGCTGTGGTCAAATGTTGAGCGCTACACTTGGTGCTTCCTTGGATGTGCGTAGCATTTCCTTCCTTGGCCAGCAACCCATGAAAACGTTCACTATGTGAACGTGGCGTTCACTTTTTCGAACGCTACCCTTTTTGTTGAGCCTTCCATGGTTGGTTTTTGGGCCTTAAAGATGCCGATCACTTGTTCTTCAATTTGATGTCAAATATAGATTGTTCAATATCGTTGGAAAGCTCTGAATGTCAGCTTTCCAACGCAACTGAAAGCGCATCAATTAGACATCTGTAGCTCAAGTTATGGCCCTTTGAAGAAGGCATGGTCATGCTGTCAGCGCCAAGTTAACAAAAGTGAATGATGGTGTTTTTGCGGAAAACAAATTTTCCAACACACAAATCCAACCGGCAAGTGTACCGGGTCGCATCAAGTAGTAATAACTCACTTAGAGTGAGGTCGATCCCATAGGGATTGATGGATCAAGCAATTTTAGTGGGTGATTAGTTTAGTCAAGCTAACATTGGTGTGGAATTGAGTGAAATTGTAGCTAACAGAAAGTAAATTTGCAGGAATTATAAAGTGCAGAAAGTAAATTGCATTGAAACTTAAATAACAAGAAAGTAAAATAGCTGAAACTTAAATTACAAGAAAAGTAAATTGCATGAAAAGTAACAGGGCTGGGGTGCTGGAAATTAAAATTCAACAAGAAAATGTAAAGAGCATTCAAGCAGAGAGCTAGAATATGAAATGGGCTGCAGCAGATTTCAAACAGAAAAGTAAAAATGCTTGAAGAATTAAAAATAGAAAGCGATGCTTAATTTGCAGCAATTTAAAAGAATGTTGAAGATCTCAGGGAATCAATGAGACTAGAGAACAAGTCTAGTTCTCAAGCCCTTCCTTGATTCAACAGAAAACAAGTTTGCAGAAGAAAGAAGAAATGAAGTAGCAAATGAAAACTCAAATTCAACTATCAATTCTCTGAAATTATGCAGAAGAACAACCAAGAGAGATCTTAGACCAAGAAGGAAACAGAATTCCTTCACTTCTCAATCCAAGAGTCAGATCTAACAAGGAAAATTAAAAGAGAGAGAGCTATCTACTACTACTACTCCCTAATGGAGCCAGCCTCCCCTCGATTC
>NC_029776.3:71270124-71271592 GCF_000817695.3 Arachis duranensis | reverse complement strand
GACAAGGTTTAGACTTTCCGGATTCTCATGAATGCCGCTATCGATCCGGCTTATACCACGAAGATTCTGATTAAGGAATCTAAGAGACATTCATTCAATCTGATGAAGAACGGAGGTGGTTGTCAGGCACACGTTCATGGATTGAGGAAGGTGATGAGTGTCACGGATCATCACCTTCTTCACAATTAAGCGCGAATAAACATCTTAGATAAGAACAAGCGTGTTTGAATGGAAAACAAATGAATTGTATTAAGTCATCGAGACGCTGCAGCGCTCCTCACCCCCAACAATGGAGTTTAGAGACTCATGCCGTCACAAAGTATGTAATTCAGATCTGAAAATGTCATGAGGTACAAGATAAGTATCTAAAAGTTGTTTAAATAGTAAACTAGTAACCTAGGTTTACAGAAAATGAGTAAACTAAGATAATTGGTGCAGAAATCCACTTCTGGGGCCCACTTGGTGTGTGCTGGGGCTGAGACTAAAGCTATCCACGAGTAGAGGCCTTTCTTGGCGTTAAACTCCAGGTTATGACGTGTTTTGGGCATTCAACTCCGGATCATGACGTTTTTCTGTCGTTTAACTCCAGACAGCAGCATGTACTTGGCGTTCAACGCCAAGTTACGTCATCTATCTTCGCGCAAAGTATGGACTGTTATATATTGCTGGAAAGCCCTAGATGTCTACTTTTCAACGCCGTTGAGAGCGCGCCAATTGGACTCCTGTAGCTCCAAAAATTCCATTCCGAGTGCAGGGAGGTCAGGATCCAACAGCATCAACAGTCCTTTTTTCAGCCTAACTCAGATTTTTGCTCAGCTCCTTCAATTTCCGCCAGAAAATACCTGAAATCACAGAAAAATACACAAACTCATAGTAAAGTCCAGAAATATGATTTTTGTCTAAAAACTAATAACATTCCACTAAAAACTAATTAAAACATACTAAAATCTACATGAAATTACCCCCAAAAAGCGTATAAAATATCCGCTCATCACAACACCAAACTTAAACTGTTGCTTGTCCTCAAGCAACTAGATGAATAAAAGAGGATAAAAAGAAAAATTATTGCTTGTCCCCAAGCAACTGAAAATCAATTAGGATAAAAAGAAGAGAATATACTATAAATCCCAAAATATCAATGAATATTAGTTCTAATTAGATGAGCGGGACTTGTAGCTTTTTGTTTCTGAACAATTTGGCATCTCATTTTATCCTTTGAAGTTTAGAATGATTGGCATCTATAGGAACTCAGAGTTCAGATAGTGTTATTGATTTTCTTAGTTAAGTATGTTGATTCTTGAACACAGCTACTTTTATGAGTCTTGGCCGTGGCCCTAAGCACTTTGTTTTCCAGTATTACCACAGGATACACAAATGCCACAGACACATAACTGGGTGAACCTTTTCAGATTGTGACTCAGCTTTGCTAGAGTCCCCAGTTAGAGGTGTCCAGAGCTCTTAAGCACCC
>NC_029776.3:71268965-71269559 GCF_000817695.3 Arachis duranensis | reverse complement strand
GCTCCCTTAGGTGCCATGATCTTGATGAGTTTTAGCTCAGTGATCATGGCAACTCACACCAAACTTAGAGGTTTGCTTGTCCTCAAGCAAAAGAAATGACAGGAGAGGAATAAAGGGAGAGGCAATTTTGAAATCAAAAAGATATGATGAGTTGAAAAAGATTTGAAAAAGATTTGGATTGGAAAAAGATTTGGGTTTATGAATTAAGATATATTTTATATTTTTGAAAAAGGGATTTTAGAAATTAGTGTTTTTAGAAATTAGGATTAAAAATTTTGGAATGGAAGGATGACATTTTGAAACATGTTTATGCAAGAAATCATGAATTGAAACATAAAAATTTAGAAAAATTATAAAGAAAAACGAATTTTACCTCCTCCCCACCATCCTGGCGTTAAACGCCCAAACGATGCATGTTTTGGGCGTTTAATGCCCAAATGCTGCTTCTCCTGGGCGTTCAACGCCCAGCTGATGCTTCTTTCTGGCGTTGAACTCCAGGAAGTCCTTTGTCACTGGGCGTTTTTCTGAACGCCCAGGATGCTAGCAGACTGGCGTTAAACGCCCAGAAGGTGCTTCTTTCTGGCGTTTAACGCC
>NC_029776.3:71265204-71265928 GCF_000817695.3 Arachis duranensis | reverse complement strand
AAGCAGTAGTATTCATGACCTGCTAGTCTTTCCAGCATCTGGTCTATGAATGGTAAAGGAAAATGATCCTTTCTGGTGTCTGTATTGAGCCTTCTATAATCAATGCACATACGCCCCCCTGTAACTGTCCTTGTAGGAACCAGTGCATTTTTTTCATTATGAACCACTGTCATGCCTCCTTTCTTAGGGACAACTTGGACAGGGCTCACCCAGGGGCTGTCAGAAATAGGATAAATAATCCCAGCCTCTAGTAATTTAGTGACCTCCTTCTGCACCACTTCATTCATGGCTGGATTTAGCTGCCTTTGTGGTTGAACCACTGGCTTAGCATTATCCTCCAATAGGATCTTGTGCATGCATTTGGCTGGGCTAATGCCCTTAAGATCACTGATGGACCACTGGCTGGGCTAATGCCCTTAAGATCACTAATGGACCACCCAAGAGCTGTCTTGTGTGTCCTTAGCACTTGAATTAGTGCTTCCTCTTCCTGTGGCTTTAAGGTAGAGCTTATAATTACAGGAAAGGTATTACCTTCTCCCAAAAATGCATATTTCAGGGATGATGGTAATGGTTTGAGTTCGGGTTTTGGAGGTTTCTCCTCTTCTTGAGGTATCTTCAGAGGTTCTATTATCTTCTCTGATTACTCCAAGTCAGGCTGAACATCTTTAAAGATGTCCTCTAGCTCTGATTCGAGACTCTCAGCCATATTGACCTCTCTTACCAG
>NC_029776.3:71264022-71265016 GCF_000817695.3 Arachis duranensis | reverse complement strand
CCAGGATCTTTAAGCTTCTCAGGTAAGCTTTTCAGAATGACTGCACTGCATTCTTCAGTGAGGTAAACTTTTTCAGTTTCCCTCCAATCCTTCTTATGACTTAAGATCTCTTTCATGAACTTAGCATAAGATGGTATTTGCTCAAGTGCTTCTGCAAACGGAATCTTTATTTCAAGAGTCCTGAGATAGTCTGCAAAGCGGGCAAATTGCTTATCCTGTTCCGCTTGGCGGAGTTTTTGAGGATAAGGCATTTTAGCTTTGTATTCCTCAACCTTAGTTGCTGCAGGTTTATTACCTACAGGAGTGGATTGGGAAGCCTTTTTAGAAGGGTTGTTATCAGCACTTGTATGTGACTAATCACTCACTGGCATTTGAATGCCAGGGGTGGAAGCTGGAGTGGCGTTAGACGCCACTTCCTTATTTGTCACTGGCGTTTGAACGCCAGAACCATGTTCCCTTTGGGCGTTCAACGCCGGATTCATGCTTGTTTCTGGCGTTGAACGCCAGGAATGAGCATGGTCTGGGCGTTCAGCGCCAGCTTTATCCTTCTCTGGGCTCTGACTGTCCTCAGAGGGATTTTGAGTAATCAATTGTTCATTCCTTGGTTTCCTGCTGTTTTGAAGTGAGGTATTTAATATTTTCCCACTTCTTAATTGAACTGCTTGACATTCTTCTGCTATTTGTTTTGACAGTTGCTTTTCTGTCTGCTTTAATTGCACTTCCATATTCCTGTTAGCCATTCTTATTTCCTGTAATATTTCCTTGAATTCGGCTAGCTGCTGAGTTAGAAAGTCCAATTGTTGATTAATTTCATTAGCCTGATCCACCGGACTGATTTCTGCAGTTACTGTTTTAGCTTCTTCTTTCATGGAAGATTCACTGCTCAGATACAGATGCTGATTTCTGGCAACTGTATCAATAAGCTCTTGAGCTTCTTCAATTGTTTTTCTCATATGTATAGATCCACCAGCTGAGTGGTCTAGAGAAATCTGAG
>NC_029776.3:71260845-71261327 GCF_000817695.3 Arachis duranensis | reverse complement strand
GTCTATCTTCGCGCAAAGTATGGACTATTATATATTTCTGGAAAGCCCTGGATGTCTACTTTCCAACGCCATTGAGAGCGCGCAAATTGGACTCCTGTAGCTCCAAAAATTCCATTCCGAGTGCAGGGAGGTCAGGATCCAACAGCATCAGCAGTCCTTTTTTCAGCCTAACTCAGATTTTTGCTCAGCTCCTTCAATTTCAGCCAGAAAATACCTGAAATCACAGAAAAATACACAAAGACCTCAAAAGAGGGAAAGATTCAGCTAGTGTCCCTTGTCTTGGCCTTTCCTCAACAAGCTTCCTTTTGCAAATGGCTTGATTGATCTTACTTGCTGGATTAGGGACAAAATTGGTGTTCTTGCTTGTTGCCTTCACTTCTTTAGATTCAATGCCCTGCTCTTGTGTGATTATTGGAGTGATTTCTTCATTAAGAGCCTTTTGCATTGGTGGTTCCATGAGCTTTTCCTCTTTGCACTTCTCC
>NC_029776.3:71260049-71260745 GCF_000817695.3 Arachis duranensis | reverse complement strand
TTATGGACTAACACTATCCCTTAATGCAAAATTCGAACTCCATCTCCTTTGATAAGTTCGAATTTTCTACTTCTGTCTTCTGCCCTTCTTTTCCTCTAACACCTAAAGGAATCTCTATACTGTGACATAGAGGATTCCACATTTTCTTGTTCCCTTCTCTCTCATATGAGCAGGAGCAAAGACAAAGGCATTCTTGTTGAGGCTGATCCTGAACCTGAAAGGACCTTGAAGAGAAAGCTAAGAGAAGCCAAAGCACAACTCTCTTTAGAGCACCTAACCGAATTCTTCAAAGAAGAAGAACTCATGGCAGCCGAAAACAACAACAATGCCAACAATGCAAGGAAGGTGCTGGGTGACTTTACTGCACCTACTCCCGACTTCTATGGGAGAAGCATCTCTATCCCTGCCATTGGAGCAAACAACTTTGAGCTTAAGCCTCAATTAGTTTCTCTAATGCAACAGAATTGCAAGTTTCATGGACTTCCATTGGAAGATCCTCACCAGTTTTCGGCTGAGTTCTTGCAAATCTGTGACACTGTCAAGACTAATGGGGTTGACCCTGAGGTCTACAGACTTATGCTATTCCCTTTTGCTGTGAGAGACAGAGCTAGAACATGGTTGGACTCTCAACCTAAAGAAAGCCTGAACTCTTGGGAAAAGCTAGTCAATGCCTTCTTGGAAAAGTTCTTTCCACCT
>NC_029776.3:71259590-71259851 GCF_000817695.3 Arachis duranensis | reverse complement strand
GATGGTCTCTCTGAACTGTCCAAGATGTCTTTGGATAGCTCTGCTGGAGGATCTCTTCATCTGAAGAGGACGCCTACTGAAGCTCAAGAACTGATTGAAATGGTTGCAAATAACCAATTCATGTACACTTCTGAAAGAAATCCTGTGAACAATGGGACTAGTCAGAAGAAAGGAGTTCTTGAGATTGACACTCTGAATGCCATTTTGGCTCAGAATAAAATATTGACTCAACAAGTCAATATGATTTCTCAAAGTCTGTCT
>NC_029776.3:71258442-71258902 GCF_000817695.3 Arachis duranensis | reverse complement strand
GCAATCATGAAGCTGAATGACAAGTTATTTGGAAATGAGACTTGGGAGGATGAACCTCCTTTGCTCACCAAAGAACTGGATGACTTGTCTAAGCAGAAACTGCCTCAAAAGAGACAGGACCCTGGGAAGTTTTCAATACCTTGTACCATAGGCACCATGACCTTCAAGAAGGCCTTGTGTGACTTAGTGTCAAGTGTAAACCTCATGCCTCTCTCTGTAATGGAGAAATTAGGAATCTCTGAGGTGCAAGCTGCAAAAATCTCACTTGAGATGCCAGACAATTCAAGAAAACAAGCCCATGGACTTATAGAGGATGTTTTGGTTAAAGTTGAAGACCATTACATCCCTACTGATTTCATAGTCCTAGAGACTGGGAAGTGCATGGATGAATCCATCATCCTTGGCAGACCCTTCCTAGCCACAGCAAAGGCTGTGATTGATGTTGATAGAGGAGAGTTGA
>NC_029776.3:71256826-71258312 GCF_000817695.3 Arachis duranensis | reverse complement strand
GCCAAACAAAGCCCCCACAGTCAAACTCTAAGTTTGGTGTTGGGAGGCCACAACCAAACTCTAAGTTTGGTGTTGAACCCCCACATTTAAACTCTAAGTTTGGTGTTGGGAGGTCCCAACATGGCTCTGCATATCTGTGAGGCTCCATGAGAGTCCTCTGTCAAGCTAATGACATTAAAGAATCGCTTGTTGGGAGGCAACCCAATGTTTTATAATTAATTATTTTCTTTTGTTATTTTCTTTTTTTTTTTGTAGGTTGATGATCATGAGAAGTCACAAAATTAATGAAAAAAGCAAAAACAGAATGAAAAACAGGAAGAAAAATAGCACACCCTGGAGGACGCACCCACTGGCGTTTAAACGCCAGTGAGGTTAGCTGGTGGACGTTTAACGCCCAGTCTGGCACCATTCTGGGCGTTTAACGCCAGAAAGGGGCACCAGACTGGCGTTAAACGCCAGAAAAGGGCAAGAAGCTGGCGTTAAACGCCAGAAATGGGCACCAGCCCGACGTTTAACGCCAGAATTGGCTCAAAACGTGATTTTGCTTGCCATTTGGTGCAGGGATGACTTTTCCTTGACACCTCAGGATCTGTGGACCCCACAGGATCCCCACCTACCCTACCACCCTCTCTCTTCTTCACCAATCACCTCAACACCTCTTCCCCAAAAACCCTTCACCTATCAAATCCCATCTTTCTCTTCACCACTCACATCCATCCTTCATAAAACCCCACCTACCTCACCATTCAAATTCAAACCACTTTCCCACCCAAACCCACCATCAAATGGCCGAACATCCCTCTCCCCCTCTCCTATATATACCCTCCTTCACTCCTCATTTTCCCACAACATACACACCACTTCTCCCCTTCTTGGCCGAAAATTAAAGCCATTCCCTTTCCCCTCATTTCTTCTTCTTCTACTCTCTTCTTTCTTCTTTTGCTCGGGGACGAGCAAACATTTTAAGTTTGGTGTGGTAAAAGCATTGCTTTTTGTTTTTCCATAACCATTTATGGCATCCAAGGCCGGAGAAACCTCTAGAAAGAGGAAAGGGAAGGCAAAAGCTTCCACCTCCGAGTCATGGGAGATGGAGAGATTCATCTCAAGGGTGCATCAAGACCATTTCTATGAAGTTGTGGGCTTGAAGAAGGTGATCCCCGAGGTCCCTTTTTCACTCAAAAAGGGTGAATATCCGGAGATCCCACATGAGATCCGAAGAAGAGGTTAGGAAGTTCTTACCAACCCCATTCAACAAGTCGGAATCTTGATGGTTCAAGAGTTCTATGCCAATGCATGGATCACCAAGAACCATGACCAATGTGTGAACCCGAATCCAAAGAATTATCTTACTATGGTTCGGGGGAAATACTTGGATTTTAGTCCGGAAAGTGTGAGGGTGGCGTTAAACTTGCCTATGATGCAAGGAGATGAACATCCTTACACTAGAAGGGTCAACTTCGATCAAAGGTTGGACCAAGTCCTCACA
>NC_029776.3:71255354-71256732 GCF_000817695.3 Arachis duranensis | reverse complement strand
AGGAGGCATGACCTCAAACCCGTGGCTAGAGGATGGTTAGAGTTTATACAACGCTCAATCATTCCCACTAGCAACCGGTCCGAAGTTACCATAGACCGGGCTATCATGATCCATAGCATCATGATTGGAGAAGAAATAGAAGTTCATGAGGTTATAGCCCAATAACTCTATAAGGTGGCGGACAAGTCCTCTACCTTGGCAAGTTTAGCCTTCCCTCATCTCATTTGTCACCTCTGTTATTCAGTTGGAGTTGACATAGAGGGAGACACCCCCATTGAGGAGGACAAACCCATCACTAAGAAAAGGATGGAGCACACAAGAGATCCCACTCATCATGAGATCCCTGAGATTCCTCAAGAGATGCACTTTCCTCCACAAAACTATTGGGAGCAAATCAACACCTCCCTAGGAGAATTGAGTCCAACATGGGACAACTAAGGGTGGAGCACCAAGAACACTCCATCATCCTCCATGAAATTAGAGAAGATCAAAGAATCATGAGGGAGGAGCAACAAAGACAAGGAAGAGACATTTAGGAGCTCAAGCACTCCATAGGGTCTTCAAGAGGAAGAAAGAGCCGCCATCACTAAGGTGGACCCGTTCTTTGATTTCCTTGTTCTTTATTCTTCTGTTTTTCGAATTTCATGCTTATGTTTATCTATGTTTGTGTCGTGTGATCGTTAGTGTCTTAGTGTCTATGCCTTAAAGTTATGAATGTCCTATGAATCCATCACCTTTCTTGAATAAAAATGTGCTTAAATTGAAAAGGAAAGAATTGCATGAATTTTGAATTTTATAACAGTTTAATTATTTTGATGTGGTGGCAATATTTTTGTTTTCTGAATGTATGCTTGTTTTCTTTTCTGAATGTATGCTTAAACAGTGCATATGTATCTTGAATTTGTGGTTCATGAATGTTGGCTCTTGAAAGAATGATGAAAAAGGAGACATGTTACTGAGGATCTGAAAAATCATTAAAATGATTCTTGAAGCAAGAAAAAGCATTTCTATTCAAAAAAAAATCGAAAAAAATAGAAAAAGAAAAGAAAACGAAAAAAAAGAGAGAAAAGAAAGAAATAAAGTTGTGATCCAAGGCAATAAGAGTGTGCTTAGGAACCTTGGACACCTCTAGTTGGGGACTCTAGCAAAGCTGAGTCACAATCTGAAAAGGTTCACCCAATTATGTGTCTGTGGCATGTATGTATCCGGTGGTAATACTGGAAGACAGAATGCTTTGGGCCACAGCCAAGACTCAATAAGTAGCTATGTTCAAGAATCATCATACTTTACTAGGAGAATCAATGACACTATCTGGATTCTAAGTTCCTAAAGAAGCCAATCATTCTGAATTTCAAAGGATAGAGTGAGATGCCAAAAC
>NC_029776.3:71213385-71254223 GCF_000817695.3 Arachis duranensis | reverse complement strand
AGATGGTGAGTATTGAGGTGGTTCTTGGTAATAATCATGATAAGGTTGTGGTGGTTCTATAGGTTCTTGCTCATAATGATCAGAAGGATGTGGTGTGGGTGATTGGTTATATGATGGATAAGGGTCACATAAAGGTACTTGGTAGAAAGGAGCTTGTGAGTATGGTTGAGGTTCATGTTGAGGATAAGATTCATAGGCATATGATGGTGGTTGTTGAGTGTCACAAAAAAAGTCATCATAGCCGTTAAATTGACATGCATTAGGATGGAAATTATACCTATAAGTATCCGGGGGTTGTTGCCAATAGGAGTGATCAATTCCTTGAGGCTCCTCCCATCTTTGTTGGTTTCATCCTTGGTACATGTTATCATTGAAGTGCATATTTCCTACAACACAATTAGAACCAAACTCAAAGCCAAAGTGAGAATTCATAGTGAGAGAACAAAATAAAACTAACAAAAATTAAGAAATAAACAAAAGATAAACCTATTCACAATATTCACATATGTACAATAACCAATAACATAACACCATTGCAAATCCCCGGCAACGGCACCATTTTGATGATTGGATTTTTGAAGGTTTAGAATTTCACTAATGAAATCTCGTTGTAAAGTATAGTTTCTAAACCAAACAATAATCCTTTCATACAAAAAGTTGTTTGTCACTAGTACAAACCCCTAAAATTTATAAACCGAAGTATTGGACCTCGGGTCGTTCTCCCTAGGAATTGTAATGAAGTGTCTTGTTATTGGTTGTGAGTTATATTTGGGGTTTTTAAGATTTTATACAAGAAATATAAATGGCAAGGAAATAAACTAACAACTAACAAAGCTCTTGGCAAGATATGAGTACTAGAAGTCCTATCCTAGTTATCCTCGTCAATTGTGATAACAAATTGTCCATTATTCCCACTTAGTTAACCTCTAATCATGGAGGAAAGTCAATTGGATGAATCAATTTGATTCCTCAAGTCCTAATCAACTCCTAAGGAAAGACTAGCCTTAGAGGCATTCAAATCAATTAGCAACTTCTAATTATCAATCAACAAAGGAGTTAGATAACTCAAGAGTCACTAATCACTCTACCTAGGCCAAGAGGAACAAAACCTATCCTATATCTAGAAGAGAAATTTCAACAAACACATAAAAGACAATAAAAGTAAACAACATAAATTGCAAGAATTAAAGAGAGATCTAACTACGAAGGCAAGAGATCAACAATAGAAAAGCAAAGAAAAACAGTTATTATAAATTACCTCTTATTGCATTATTGAAAGAAAACATAGGAACAACAATCTATCCATAACAAAATGAAGAATTATAAGAAGTAAAGTACATAACTAGAGAGAGGAAGAAGAGAAGATTAAGAATTGATAAAGGAAAAGTGAATCAAAGCATGAATTAAACCTAGATCTAAGAAGAGAGATTAACCTAAACCTAATCCTAATCCTAGAGAGAAGTGAGAGCTTCTCTCTCTAAAACAAACTAATCCTAATCCTAATGATGCTAAAAATGATTCCAATATGTCTTCCCCTTCAATCCTTGATCCTTTTATTCCTTTCTATCAGCAATTGGCGCCAAAATGGGTTCAGAAACCCTTCCAAATCGCCAGGCACGTGTTGCTTTAATGAGGTCACATGTGGACTGTGGCGCGTGCGCCCACGGTACGCGTGTGCGTCCCTGGCCGATTCTGCAATGTGCGTGCGAGCGCCTTGTGCGCATGCGCGTGCTTGGCTAATTTCACTTCTTTGACTTTTCATGCTTCTCTCCACTTGTATGCTTCCTTCCTTGCTCCCTTTGATCCATGCCTAGCCTATTTCAATCCTGGAATTACTAGCAAACACATCAAGGCATCTTATGGAATCAAACAGGAATTAGAATTCATCAAAATAAGGCTTAAAAAGCATGTTTTTACACTTAAGCACAAATACAGGAGAGATTACAAAACCATGCTAATTCATAGGTTAAATGCGAGAAAAGGTCATCAAAATACCCTAAATTCACTACTAGATAAACCCTAAAAATGGGGTTTATCAACAAGCCCATCACTAAGAAAAGAATGGAGCAAACAAGAGAGCCCACTCATGGAACCCAAGAGACACATGAGGAAGCTCATCACCAAGAAATCCCGGAGATGCCTCAAGGGATGCACTTTCCTCCCAACAACTATTGGGAACAACTGAACACTTCTCTTGAAGATTTGAGTTACAACATGGATCAATTAAGGGTGGAACATCAAGAGCACTCCATCATTCTCCATGAAATTAGAGAAGATCAAAGAGCAATGAGGGAGGAGCAACAAAGGCAAGGAAGAGACATAGAAGAACTCAAGGACATCATTGGTTCTTCAAGAAGAAAACGCCACCATCACTAAGGTGGACTCATTCCTTGTCCTTATTTTTTTGTTTTTCGTTTTTCTATGCTTATTATGTCATCTATATTTGTGTCTCTGTTACATGATCATTAGTATTTAGTAACTATGTCTTAAGGCTATAAATAAATTCCATGAATCCTTCACCTCTCTTAAATGAAAAATGTTTCTAATTCAAAAGAACAAGAAGTACATGAATTTCGAAATTATCCTTGAATTTAGTTTAATTATATTGATGTGGTGACAATACTTTTTATTTTCTGAATGAAAGCTTGAACAGTGCATAACTTTGATCTTGTTGTTTATAAATGTTAAAATTGTTGACTCTTGAAAGAATGATGAACAAAGAGAAATGCTATTGATAATCTGAAAAATCATGAAATTGATTCTTGAAGCAAGAAAAAACAGTGAAAAAGCAAAAGCTTGCGAAAAAAGAAGAAAAAAAAGAAAAAAATATTTTCAGAAAGAAAAAGAAAAAGCAAGCAGAAAAAGCCAATAGCCCTTAAAACCAAAAGGCAAGGGTAAAAAGGATCCAAGGCTTTAAGCATCAATGGATAGAAGGGCCCAAGGAAATAAAATCCAGGCCTAAGCGGCTATATCAAGCTGTCCCTAACCATGTGCTTATGGCATGTAGGTCCAAGTGAAAAGCTTGAGACTGAGTGGTTAAAGTCGTGATCCAAAGCAAAAAGAGTATGCTTAAGAGCCCTGGACACCTCTAACTAGGGACTTTAGCAAAGCTGAGTCACAATCTGAAAAGGTTCACCCAGTTATGTGTCTGTGGCATTTATGTATCCGGTGGTAATACTGGAAAACAAAGTGCTTAGGGCCACGGCCAAGACTCATAAAAGTAGTTGTGTTCAAAAATCAACATACTTAACTAGAAGAATCAATAACACTGTCTGAAATTCTAAATTCCTAGAGATGCCAATCATTCTAAACATCAAAGGAAAAAGTGAGATGCCAAAACTGTTCAGAAGCAAAAAGCTACAAGTCCCGCTCATCTAATTAGAACTAATATTCATTGATATTTTGAGATTTATAGTCTATTCTCTTCTTTTTATCCTAATTGATTTTCAGTTGCTTGGGGACAAGCAATAATTTAAGTTTGGTGTTGTGATGAGCGGATAATTTATACGCTTTTTGGCATTGTTTTTAGGTTGTTTTTAGTATGATCTAGTTACTTTTAGGGATAATCTCATTGGTTTTTATGCTAAGTTCACATTTCTGGACTTTACTATGAGTTTGTGTGCTTTTCTATGATTTCAGGTATTTTCTGGCTGAAATTGAGGGACCTGAGCAAAACTCTAATAAGAAGGCTGACAAAGGACTGCTAATGCTGTTGGATTCTGATCTCCTTGCACTTGAAATGGTTTTCTGGAGCTATAGAACTTCAAATGGTGCGCTCTTAAAAGTTTTGGAAAGTAGACATTCAGAGCTTTCCAACAATATATAATAGTCTATACTTTATTCGAGATTTGATGACATAAACTGGCACTCAACGCCAGTTCCATGCTGCATTCTGGAGTCAAACGCCAGAAACACGTCACAAACCAGAGTTTAACGCCAAAAACACATTACAACTTGGCGTTCAACTCCAAGATAAGCCTCAGCTCGTGTAAAGATCAAGCTCAGCCCAAGCACACACCAAGTGGGCCCCAGAAGTGGATTTCTACATCAAACTTACTTTTGTAAACCCTAGTAGCTAGTCTAGTATAAATAGGGCTTTTTACTATTGTATTAGATATCTTTGGTCTCAGTTTTATTTTATTATTCATCTGAGGAGACTATTGATCACGTTTTGGGGGCTGGCCATTCGGCCATGCCTAAACCTTCATCATTTATGTATTTTTAACGGTGGAGTTTCTACACACCATAGATTAAGGGTGTGGAGCTCTGCTATACCTCAAGTTTCAATGCAATTACTACTATTTTCTATTCAATTCCGCTTGTTCTTATTCTAAGATATTCGTTGCACTTCATCATGATGAATGTGATAATCCGTGACACTCATCATCATTCTCACCTATGAATGCGTGACTGACAACCACTTCCGCTCTACCTTAGACCGGGCGCATATCTCTTGGATTCCTTAATCAGAATATTCGTGGTATAAGCTAGAATTGATGGTGGCATTCATGGGAATCCGGAAAGTCTAACCTTATATGTGGTATTCCGAGTAGGATTCCAGGATTGAATGACTGTGACGAGCTTCAAACTCGCAATTGTTGGGTGTGATGACAAACTCAAAAGAATCAAGGGATTCTATTCCAACATGATCAGTAATCGACAGATGATTAGCCGTGCTGTGACAGAGAATTTGGACCATTTTCACTGAGAGGATGGGATGTAGCCATTGACAACGGTGATGCCCTACATACAGCTTGCCATGGAAAGGAGTAAGAAGGATTGGATGAAAGCAGTAGGAAAGCAGAGATTCAGAAGGAACACAGCACCTCCATGCACTTATCTGAAATTCCCACCATTGAATTACATGAGTAACTCTATCTTTATTTTTTGTTTTATTTATTCACTATTCAAAAACTCCATAACATTTTTTATCCACCTAACTAAGATTTATAAGATGACCATAGCTTGCTTCATACCAACAATCTCCGTGGGATCGACCCTTACTCACGTAAGGTATTACTTGGACGACCCAGTGCACTTGCTGGTTAGTTGTGCGGAGTTGTGACTAAGTGTGATTCACGTTTGAGAGTGCTACCAAGTCTTTGGAGCCATTGTTGATGATCACAATTTCGTGCACCACCTATCATTCCTCACTCCACGTTACCCTTCACATTAGTGGTCTTAACGTGACCACTAACGTGGGCAATATTGGCTTAGTCAAACGTTAGTGACAAAGGTGAGTGTCACTAATGTTGGCGATTGCTTCCCCTTCTCACGTTAGAGTTCACGTTAATTGGATTAACGTGACTCTTAACGTGGCTAAGTGTGCCCTTTTGGAACGTTAATGGTATTCACTTTTACCACTAACGTTGGAGCTCCCCATTTCCTCCACGTTAGCTACCACGTTAATGTAATTAACGTGGCAACTAACGTGGGCTATGATGGCTTTGAAGGCGTTATTGGCGATCACTTTTTCCATTAAAGCTGCAAGCTTATTCCCATTCCACGTTAATGGTCACGTTAATTAGATTAACGTTGCTGCTAACGTGGCTCTTCCTTGTTTCCTTTGTCCTGAAATCAAGCAAATAAAGTGCATCAAAGCTCTGTTCCAAGTCATGAGATCATGCGTTATCCATTTTACCATTCAATTCCTGTATAATTCTCATGAAATCATGTAAAGTTCACAATGTTTGCTTGAATCAAGATGTAAGTGTATTTTTATCCAAAACTTGCTTATTTACTAAGAAAATGCATGAAACTACCCTAAAATAGTAAAGAAAATGTCAGTGAAACTGGCCAAGATGCCCTGGCATCACAACACCAAACTTAAAGCTTGCTTGTCCCTAAGCAAGTACTGAAACATAAGAATGATGAATGAGAAAACAAGAGAAACAAGTTCTTATTATAAAAGTCAAGTTCTTGGCTTATGGGGTTTCATGCATAGCAACTTAGGTTCATTCCTTTACTGGTTTTCAGGTCCTTATCATGCTCTTGAATACTTGCTTGATTGCATCCTATGAGTCTTCTTATTTATTGATCCTCCTTTCTTTTCCAGGGTTTATTGCATTCTTTTAGGCTAAGTGCTTTGTGAGGGGGCGACTCTTTAAGATAAGCTTTCAGCCAACACTCTTGAACCAATTGGTTCAAGGTGCTAGGTGTTGAGACACCCCTAAAGACCTACTCCCTCAAGTCTCTCTCCCCCATACATGCACACCACAAGCATATGGTTTGTTACTTTCTTTCTTGAGACCTTGGTGTGCAGCACCTCTTTGGGTTACTAAGTGCTCTGTAGCAAAGGTTGCTCTTGATAGTGGACTTTTAGCTGATAATCCCGGGTTAGTTAACCTAAGTTACCAAGTGATAAGGCACCCCTGAGAGCTGATGAGCAGATAATTTATATGCTTTTGGCATTATTTTTAGGTAGTTTTTAGTAGGATCTAGCTACTTTTAGGGATGTTTTTATTAGTTTTTATGCAAAATTCACATTTCTGGACTTTACTATGAGTTTGTGTATTTTTCTGTGATTTCAGGTATTTTCTGGCTGAAATTGAGGACCTGAGCAAAAATCTGATAGGAGGCTGAAAAAGGACTATAGATGCTGTTGGATTCTGACCTCCCTGCACTCGAAATAGATTTTCTGGAGCTGCAGAACTCTAAATGGCGCACTCTCAATTGTGTTAGAAATTAGACATCCAGGGCTTTCCAGCAATATATAATTACATGACATTCTGGAGTAAAACGTCAGAAACACATCACAAACCAGAGTTAAACGTCAAAAACACGTTACAACTTGGCGTTTAACTCCAAGGAAGGCCTCTACACGTGAAAGCTTAAATGCTCAGCCCAAGCACACATCAAGTAGACCCCGGAAGTGGATTTTTGCATCATTTACTTATCTCTGTAACCCTAGTAACTAGTTTAGTATAAATAGGACTTTTCACTATTGTACTAGGGAGTTTTTGGAGTTTAGTTTTATGCTATCTTAGACTCTTATGGGGGCTGGCCATTCGGCCTTGCCTGGACTATTATCACTTATGTATTTTCAACGGTGGAGTTTCTACACACCATAGATTAAGGGTGGAGCTTTGCTGTTCGTTGAGTATTAATGCAATTACTACTGTTTTCTATTCAATTCATGCTTATTCTTATTCTAAGATATTCATTCGCACTTTAACCTGATGAATGTGATGATCCGTGACACTCATCACCATTCTCACTTATGAACGCGTGCCTGACAAACACTTCCTTTTTACCTACGAAAGCTAGAGTGTGTATCTCTTGGATTCCTGGTCCACAACGCATGGTTGCCTCTCCTGACAACAGAGCCTTCCATTCTGTGAGATCAGAATCTTCGTGGTATAAGCTTGAACCCATTGGCAGCATTCTTGAGAATCCAGAAAGTCTAAACCTTGTCTGTGGTATTCCGAGTAGGATTCAGGGATTGAATGACTGTGACGAGCTTCAAACTCACAACTATATGGCGTGGTGACAGACGCAAAAGGATAGTAAATCCTATTCTTGCATGATCGAGAACCGACAGATGATTAGCCGTGCGGTGATAGCGCACCTGGACCATTTTCACTGAGAGGACGGACGGTATCCATTGACAATGGTGATCCCCCAACATACAGCTTGCCATGGAAAGGAGTAAGAATGATTGGATGAAAGCAGTAGGAAAGCAGAGATTCAGAAGGAACATAGTATCTTCATGCGCTTATCTGAAATTCCCACCAATGAATTACATAAGTATCTCTATCTCTATTTTATGCTTTATTTATCTTTGTGGGATAGACCCTTACTCACGTAAGGTTTATTACTTGCACAACCCAGTGCACTTGCTGGTTAGTTGTGCGAAGTTGTGAAAAAGAGTGATATTACAATTGTGCGTACCAAGTTGTTGGCGCCATTGAGATCACAATTTCGTGCACCAAGTTTTTGGCGCCGTTGCCGGGGGTTGTTCGAGTTTGGACAACTGACGGTTCATCTTGTTGCTCAGATTATGTACCTTTCTTCTTGTTTTATTTTCAAAAATTTATTTTCAAATCTCTTTCAATTAACTAATTGCTTTTTTGTTTGTTTTACTATTTCTTATCTTTTTCAAAACCACCTAACTATTTTTCTCTCTCTAATTTTCGAAAATTACCTTCCTCTTTTTCAAAAATCTTTTTATTTAACTAATTGTTTTAACTTTTAATATTTTCCTTTTTTTAATTTTCGAATTCTAACTAATAATTAAAATAAAAAATATATTTTTCTTTTCTTTTCTTATAATTTTCGAATTTCCCCCTCTCTCCTTTTATTTATTTATTTATTTACTAACACTTCTCTTTATCTAAAAATTTGAACCCTCTCTTCTCCTCTATGTTCGAATTTTTTTCTTCTCCTTCTTCTATTCTTTTCTTCTTCTACTCACATAAAGGAATCTCTATAATGTGACATAGAGGATTCTTCTTCTTTTCTGTTCTCCTCTTTTTCATATGAGCAGGAGCAAGGACAAGGACATTCTTGTTGAAGCAGATCCTGAACCTGAAAGGACTCTGAAGAAGAAGCTAAGAGAAGCTAAAGCACAACAATCGAGAGAAAACCTTAGAGAGAATCTCAAGAAATAAAACATGGCCGAACCCAAAAACAATGAAAGGAAGATGCTTGGTGACTTTACTACACCAAATTCCAACTTCCATGGAAGAAGCATCTCAATCCCTGCCATTGGAGCAAACAATTTTGAGCTGAAGCCTCAACTAGTTGCTCTAATGCAACAGAACTGCAAGTTTCATGGACTTCCATCAGAAGATCCCTATCAGTTTTTAACTGAGTTCTTGTAGATCTGTGATACTATTAAGACTAATGGAGTTGATACCGAGGTCTACAGGCTTATGCTTTTCCCTTTTGTTGAAAGAGACAGAGTTAGAGTATAGTTGGATTCTCAACCTAAAGATAGCCTGAACTCTTGGGATAAGCTGGTCACGGCTTTCTTGGCCAAGTTCTTTCCTCCCCAAAAGTTGAGCAAGCTTAGAGTGGATGTTCAAACCTTCAGACAAAAAGAAGGTGAATCCCTCTATGAAGCTTGGGAGAGATATAAGCAACTGAGCAAAAAGTATCTTTCTGACATGCTTTCAGAATAGACCATCCTGAATATATTCTATGATGGTTTGTCTGAATTATCTAAGATGTCATTGGACCATTCTGCAGGTGGATCTATTCACCTGAAGAAAACGCCTGCAGAAGCTCAAGAACTCATTGACATGGTTGCAAATAACCAATTCATGTACACCTCTGAGAGGAATCATGTGAGTAATGGGACGCCTCAGAAGAAGGGTGTTCCTGAAATTGATGCTCTGAATTCCATACAAAATATTGACCCAACAAGTCAATATGATATCTCAGAGTCTGAATGGATTGCAAAATGCATCCAACAGTACTAAAGAAGCATCTTCTGAAGAAGAAGCTTATGATCCTGAGAAGCATGCAATGGCAGAGGTAAATTACATTGGTTAAGCTTTTGGAAACACCTATAATAACAATGGTGGAAGAAACAGGTTTAGCAATAGTAAATCTTTTCCATCGTCATCTCAGCAACAGACAGAGAATTCTGAGCAGAGCCCTTCTAGCTTAGTGGTGCACGGAATTGTGATCATCAATGGCGCCATCAACATGGTACACTCAATTGCAATCTCAACTCTTTATCACAACTAACCAGCAAGTGCACTGGGTCATCCAATTAATAAACCTTACGCGAGTAAGGGTCGATCCCACGGAGATTGTTGGTATGAAGCAAGCTATGGTCATCTTGTAAATCTCAGTTAGGCGGATTCAAATGGTTATGGAGGATTAATGATTAAAAGATAAATAAAACATAAAGTAAAGATAGAGATACTTATGCAATTCATTGGTGAGAATTTCAGATAAGCGTATGGAGATGCTTTGTCCCTTCCGTCTCTCTGCTTTCCTACTGTCTTCATCCAATCCTTCTTACTCCTTTTCATGGCAAGCTGTATGTTGGGCATCACCGTTGTCAGTGGCTACAGTCCCGTCCTCTCAGTGAAAATTTTCAACGCGTTCTGTCACAGCACGGCTAATCATCTGTCGGTTCTCAATCAGGTTGGAATAGAATCCAATGATTCTTTTGCGTCTGTCACTAATGCCCAGCCTTCAGGAGTTTGAAGCTCGTCACAGTCATTCAATCCTTGAATCCTACTCCGAATACCACAGACAAGGTTTAGACCTTCTGGATTCTCTTGAATGCCGCCATCAATTCTAGCTTATACCACGAAGATTTTGATTAAGGAATCCAAGAGATAAACATTCAAGCCTTGTTTGCTTGTAGAACGGAGGTGGTTGTCAGGCACGCGTTCATAAGTGAGAATGATGATGAGTGTCACATAATCATCACATTCATCAAGTTCTTGGTTGCAAATGAATATATTAGAACAAGAATAAGCTGAATTTGGTTATAATGGTTTTCAAAAATAAAGGCAAATAAAGAATAAAGATATAAATACTTATGTAATTCACTAGTGGGAATTTCAGATAAGCGCATGAAGATGTTGTGCTCCTTCCGAATCTCTGCTTTCCTAGTGCTTCCATCCAATCATCCTTACTCCTTTCCATGAAAAGCTGTATGTAGGGCATCACCGTTGTCAATGGCTACTTCCCATGCTCTCAGTGAAAATGGTCCAAATGCTTGTCACAGCATGCTGATCATTTGTCGGTTCTCGATCATGTTGGAATAGAATCCATTGATTCTTTTGCATCTATCACTACGCCCAACACTCGCAAGTTTGAAGCTCGTCACAGTCTTTCAATCCCTGAATCCTACTCGGAATACAACAGACAAGGTTTAGACTTTCCGGATTCTCATAAATGCTGCTAATGGGTTCTAGCTTATACCACGAAGACTCTGATCTCACGGAATGGAAGGCTCAGTTGTCAGGTGAGGGCAACCATGCGTCGTGCATCAAGAATCCAAGAGATACACACTCTAGCTCTTGCTTGTAGAATGGAGGTGGTTGTCAGGCACGCGTTCATACGGACGGATGATGATGAGTGTCACGGATCATCAAATCCATCAAGTTGATGTACGAGTGATATCTTAGAATAAAAATAAGCTTGAATTAAATAATAGATAGTAGTAATTGCATTAAATCACGAGGTACAGCAGAGCTCCACACCTTAATCTATGGTGTGTAGAAACTCAACCATTGAAAATACATAAGTGATGGTCCAGGCATGGCCGAATGGCCAGCCCCCAAAACGTGATCAATAGTCTCCTAAGATGAACAATAGATTAAAACTGAGACCAAAGATGTCTAATACAATAGTAAAATATCCTATTTATACTAGACTAGTTACTAGGGTTTATAGAAATAAGTCTAAATGCAGAAATCCACTTTCGGGGCCCACTTTGGTGTGTGCTTAGGCTGAGCTTGAGCTTTACACATGCAGGGGCTTCTTTTGGAGTTAAACGCCAAGTTGTAACGTGTTTTTGGTGTTTAACTCTGGTTTGTGACGTGTTTTGGGCGTTTTACTCCAGAATGCAGTATGGAACTGGCGTTGAATGCCAATTTGTGTTGTCTAAGCTCGAACAAAGTATGAACCATTATATATTGCTGGAAAGCTCTAGATGTCTACTTTCCAACGCCGTTGAGAACGCACCATTTGAAGTTCTGTAGCTCCATAAAATTCATTTTGAGTGCAGGGAGGTCAGAATCCAATAGCATCAGCAGTCCTTTGTCAGCGACCTACAGATTTTTGCTCAGGTCCCTCAATTTCAGCCAGAAAATACATGAAATCACAGAAAAACACAAAAACTCATAGTAAAGTCCAGAAATGTGAATTTTTCATAAAAACCTATGAAAACATCCTTAAAAGTAGCTAGATCCTACTAAAAACTAGCTAAAAACAATGCCAAAAAGCGTATAGATTATCCGCTCATCACAACACCAAACTTAAATTATTGCTTGTCCCCAAGCAACTTAAAATCAAATAGGATAAAAAGAAGATAACATACTATAAATCTCAAAATATCAATGAATATTAGTTTTAATTAGAAGAGTAGGACTTGTAGCTTTTTGCTTCTGAACAGTTTTGGCATCTCACTTTATCCTTTGAAGTTCAGAATGATTGGCATCTATAGGAACTCAGAGTTCAGATAGTGTTATTGATTCTCCTAGTTAAGTATGTTGATTCTTGAACACAACTACTTTTATGAGTCTTGGACGTGGCCCTAAGCACTTTGTTTTCCAGTATTACCACCGCATACATAAATGCCACAGACACATGACTGGTTGAACCTTTTCAGATTGTGACTCAGCTTTGCTAAATTTCCCAGTTAAAGGTGTCCAGAGCTCTTAAGCACACTCTTTTGCTTTGGATCATGACTTTAACCACTCAGTCTCAAGCTTTTCACTTGGACCTGCATGCCACAAGCACATGGTTAGGGATAGCTTGATTTAGCCGCTTAGGCCTGGATTTATTTCCTTGTGCCCTCTTTTCCATTGATGCTCAAAGCCTTTGATCCTTTTTACCCTTGCCTTTTGGTTTTAAGGGCTATTGACATTTTCTGCTTGCTTTTTCTTTTTCTTTTATTATTTTTTTCGTCAAATTTTTTTTGGACAAGCTTTTATTCACTGCTTTTTCTTGCTTCAAGAATCAATTTTATGATTTTTCAAATCATCAATAACATTTCTCTTTTTCATCATTCTTTCAAGAGCCAACAATTTTAACATTCATAAACAACAAGATAAAAAATATGCAATGTTCAAGCATTCATTCAGAAAACAAAAAGTATTGTCACCACATCAATATAGTTAAACTAATTTCAAGGATGAATTCGAAACTGATGTACTTCTTGTTCTTTTGTATTAAAAACATTTTTTTTTCATTTAAGGGAGGTGAAGGATTCATGGAATTATTCATAGCCTTAAGACATAGACACTAGACACTAATAATCATGTAGTAAAGACACAAAACATAGATAAACATGAGCATAAAAATAAAAAAACAGAGAAATAAGAACAAGGACGTTAAGGAATGAGTCCACCTTAGTGATGGTGGCGTATTCTTCTTGAAGGACCAATGATGTCCTTGAGCTCTTCTATGTCTCTTCCTTGCCTTTGTTGCTCCTCCCTCATAGCTCTTTGATCTTCTCTAATCTCATGGAGAACGATGGTGTGCTCTTGGTGCTCCACCCTTAATTGGTCCATGTTATAACTCAAGTCTTCTAGAGAAGTGTTGAGTTGTTTCCAATAGTTGTTTGGAGGAAAATGCATCCCTTGAGGCATCTCAGGGATTTCTTGATGATGAGCTTCCTCATGCGTCTCTTGAGATCCATGAGTAGGCTCTCTTGTTTGCTCCATCCTCTTCTTAGTGATGGGCTTGTCCTCTTCCATGAGGATGTCTCTTTCTATGATAACTCCAGCTGAGTAGCATAGATGGCAAATGAGATGAGGAAAATCTAGTCTTGCCAAGGTGGAGGGTTTTTCGGCTACTTTGTAGAGTTCTAGAGAGATGACTTCATGAACTTCTACTTCCTCCCCAATCATGATGCTATGGATCATGATTGCCCGATCCACAGTTACTTTGGACCGGTTGCTAGTGGGGATGATGGAACGTCGGAGGAACTCCAACCATCCTCTAGCCACAGGCTTAAGGTCCAATCTTCTTAGTTGAACCGGCTTGCCTTTTGAGTCTCTTTTCCATTGAGCTCCTTCCACACATATGTCCATGAGGACTTGGTCCAACCTTTGATCAAAGTTGACCCTTCTAGTGTAGGGGCGTGCGTCTTCTTGCATCATAGGCAAGTTGAACGCCAACCTTATATTTTCCAGACTGAAATCTAAGCATTTCCCCCGAACCATTGTAAGATAATTTTTTGGATTCGGGTTCATACTTTGATCATGGTTCCTAGTGATCCATGCATTAGCATAGAACTCTTGAACCATTAAGATTCTGACTTGTTGAATTGGGTTGGTCAGAATTTCCCAACCTCTTCTTTGAATCTCATGTCGGATTTCTGGATACTCATTTTTCTTGAGCATGAAAGGGACCTCAGGGATCACTTTCTTCTTGGCCATAATTTCATAGAAGTGGTCTTGATGGACCTTTGAGATGAATCTCTCCATCTCTCATGACTCAGAGGTGCAAGCTTTTGTCTTCCCTTTCCTCTTTCTAGAGGTTTCTCCAGTCTTAGGTGCCATAAATGGTTATAGAAAAACAAAAAGCTATGCTTTAACCACACCAAACTTAGAATGTTGCTCGTCCTCGAGCAAAAGAAGAAAGAATAGAAGAAGAAGAAGAAAATATAAAGGAGAGGGAGAGATATCTATTCGGCCAAGAGGAAGAGGAGATGGTTGTGTTGTGTGAAAATGAAGAAGAATGAAGGGGTTTATATAGTGGATGGAGGGGGGTAGGTTCGATCATTTAGGGTGGGTTTGGGTGGGAAAGAGATTTTGAATTTGAAGGTAGGTGGGGTTTATGGGGAAGAGTGGAAGGATGTGAGTGGTGAAGAGGTGATTGGTCAAGGGTTTGGGGGAAGAGTGTTATTGGATTATGTGAAGAATAGAGAAGGTAGGTTGAGGTAGATGGGGATCCTATGGGGTCCATAGATCCTTAGGTTATCCTGTGGGGTCCACAGATCTTGAGGTGTTAAGGATTTATCATCCCTGCACCAATTAGGCGTGTAAAATGCCCTCTGCATGCAATCCTGGCTTTAACGCCAGATTGATGCTTGTTTCTGGTGTTAAACGCCAGTTCTGTGCTTGTTTTGGGCGTTCAACACCAGTCTGCAGCATGTTTCTGGCGTTGAACGCCAGTTCCATGCTTGTTTCTGGCGTTTAACGCCAGCTCTCCTCAGGGTGTAATCCTGGCGTTTAAACGCCAGACTGTTGCTTGTTTCTGGCATTCAACGCCAGATTCATACTCTGTTCTGGCATTGAACGCCAGCCAGATGCTCCTTACTGGCGTTTAAACGCCAGTAAGCTCTTCCTCCAGGGTGTGCTGTTTTCTCTGCTGTTTTTGATTCTGTTTTTAATTTTAGTATTTGTTTTGTGACTCCACATGATCATGAACCTAATAATAACAATAGAAAAAATATAAATAAATAAAAATTGGGTTGCCTCCCAATAAGCGCTTCTTTAATGTCAATAGCTTGACACTGAGCTCTCATGGAGCTTCACAGATGTTCAGAGCATGATGAGGGCCTCCCAACACCAAACTTAGAGTTTGAATGTGGGGGCTTCTCAACACCAAACTTAGAGTTTGGTTGTGGCCTCCCAACACCAAACTTAGAGTTTGATTGTTGGGGCTTTGCTTGACTCTGTATTGAGAGAAGCTTATCGTGCCTTTTTTCCATGTTTACAGAAGGATAACCTTGAGCCTTAAATACAAGGTAGTCCCCATTCAATTGAAGGACTAGTTCACCTCTGTCAACATCAATCACAGCTTTTGCTATGGCTAGGAAGGGTCTTCCAAGGATGATACATTCATCCTCCTCCTTCCTAATGTCTAAGATTATGAAATCAGCAGGGATGTAAAGGTCTTTAACCTTCACTAACACGTCCTCTACCATTCCATAAGCTTGTCTTATTGACTTGTCTGCCATCTCTAATGAGAATGTGGTAGCATGTACCTCAAAGATCCCCAGTTTCTCCATTACAGAGAATGGCATAAGATTTATACCTGACCACATGTCACATAGAGCCTTCCCAAAGGTCATGGTGCCTATGGTACAGGATATTAAGAATTTACCAGGGTTTTGTTTCTTTTGATGTATAGTTTGCTGAACCCATGTATCTAGTTCACTAATGAGCAAGGGAGGTTCATCTTTCCAAGACTCATTACTAAACAACTTGGCATTCAGCTTCATGATGGCTCCTAGATATTGAACAACTTGCTCTTCGGTTACATCTTCATCCTCTTTAGAGGAAGAATAGTTCTCAGAGCTCATGAATGGCAGAAGGAGGTTCAATGGAATCTCTATGGTCTCTAAGTGAGCCTTAGATTCCTTAGGTTCCTCAGTTTGGAACTCCTTTTTGTTCAGAGGACGTCCCAGGAGGTCTTCCTCACTGGGATTCACGTCCCTCTCTTCCTCTTTGGATTCGGCCATTGTGATTATATCAATGGCCTTGCACTCTCTTTTTGGATTCTCTTTTTGCATAACATTCATATTAGCATTGCATTCTGCATATTGCATAAAAAAATCGCACGCGACACGACCCTGTCATCGAAGCGTCCACGTCATAGGTGTGTTGGGAAGAAAACAAGATTGAACAGAGAGTCACGTGAAAGCGTGGCTGGAGGCGTGCCTTAGGCACAAATATGCCCATGCGACCGCGTTGACCAAGTGGCCACGTCAGTTTGAAAACATGCCTCCCATGCGTCCGCATCACACACGCGAACGCGTGCCTCCAAATCGACGTAAAAAGGGTGTATGGCCGAAAGTTGAGCTGAACTTAGGCTGGACTCGTGCTAGCAGCACCAGCCCTACCACACAAACGCGTGCTCTACGCGTCCGCGTCGTTCTTTAAACAAGGCCATCCACGCGATCGCATCCACCACGCGATCGCGTGACCCAAAGTTTTGGAAAAATGAGCTTTTCACCAGAGAGTTGCGCGGCCGCGACGCTGCACTTGCGTTGAAGGCACGAATCACTTCACGCGAATGCGTGACCTACGTGTTCGCGTCACTTCATCGAAGCACTATCCACGCGACCGCGTGCTCTACGCGCTCGCGTCGCCTGCGCCACGCAGCTTATCCAAATCAGCCAAAAATCTTATCTTTTCTTCCCCAAATCTTAATTCTTCTTTCCCTTCTTATTTCTTTCTTCCTCCTTTCTTACTTTCTTTTTCTTTTCCATTGGTGTTAAAATTCTCTTTTTCAACTATTTCATCTTTTCTTGAATTATTCTGGTGCTTCATGACTTGTTTTATTCTGATTGGGTATTATTCTTAAGTCAATGCTAATTTTTATAATACTGATATTCCTTTTGCATTGATATGCACTTACACTTTCTTGCATTACCCACACTCTCTTCCCCATTGTTGCAACTTTTGCACTATTGATATGCCATTTGCTTCCACTATTTTCTCACTTGCATGTTGTAGCTACCATGTAATTGAGACCTTTATTACTTGGCAATAACACCCATATTTTATTTATGTTCTTATCTTTATTTTTGGGTTACTTTCCTTCTTTTTTCTCTTCTTTCAGGATGGCCACCACGAAGAGAGAGAAAAAGCTTCTTAATAGGGAGACAGGCAAGTCAATCTGCACAGTCTATAGAGAAAGACGTCAGTTGGAGCAGACCGTCTACTTGTACATCTTAGCATACACCGAGGATGGTGCAATCTTTAAGTGTGGGGAGGTCGATACCGATCTCCGCGGGTTAGTTAGTCCCTTCTCAACACCAATTTTTGTTTTTATTTGTTAGTTCATTGTTGCATTTGCATGTTTGTTTGATTTTATGCATTTCGTTACCAATTGGTTGAAGTAATATTTTCTTTTTCAAGAAATTTTTATTGTATTTCACTAATTTAAATTGAAAATTGTTTGTTAAATTTGTTTGAAGTTGTATTTGGAACATCGTTTGAGTCAAAGAACACACAACCTGTGAGATTTTGAGCTTATTTACATGGTTACATTATTTAACCCTAAATTTTTATTCTTGTGTGTTTTCTTCTCTATAATTGCAATCTTTGCTTTGTTCCATTCTATATGTCCATTATTTAGTGTATTTACATGCTTGCATATGATTGAGGCCATTACTTATTTTCACTCACTTATCCCAAATAAGCCTACCCTTTTATGCTATTCTTGTTAGCCCCCTTGAGCTTTTTAATCCTCCTTCATTTTATAACCACATTACTAGCCTTAAGCAATAATACAAAATAAAAATCCCAAGTTGAATCCTTGGTTAGCTTAAGATAGATATTGTGTATAATTCAACTGTGGAGAATTTTATGGGAACATGGGATGATAGAAAAAAAGTAGGAAATTAAATGGAATAAGTTATTTCAAAATTTGGGAAGTATGCTCATGTGAAATCAAAATAATTAAATTAGCATGTGCATTGAGATCGAAAAAAATAAATAAAAAAATAATAAAAATATTAAATAATTAAATAAGGGGATACAAAAAAAGTAATATTACCCCAAATGCAAAATAAAAAGAATCAATGCACATGGGACAAAATTCAAAAATAAGTTTGATACATGAGCATATAATACATAAGTGGGAAAAATTTGGGTAGCTAGGTAAAGCATTTTAAATTATATAAACTATGTATATGTTAGGGGAGATCTTAGACTAATCAAGGATTCACTTTGTTAGCTCACTTAGCCTTATATATATATATATCCTTACCTTTACCTCAGCCCCATTACAACCCTAAAAAGACCTCATGATGTTTGCATTGGTATGCTAAATATTTGTTGATTGGTTAGATGAAGAACAAGGTTTAGAAAGCATGACTAGGGAAGAGTAGAGTGATTGACCCTAGACACTTGAGCGATTAGAGTGATATACACTACCAGTGAGGGTTCAATGCTTAATTCTATGTTCCCTGCTTTCATGAGCTATCTTCTTACAAGTTTACTTGCTTTTTATTGTACGATTTGAATTAGTGGAGTTTGGTTCATATTTGCCTTGGGGAAATTATTTACTTTTAACCAAGTAGGTAGAAACATTTTTGCATGTAGTTGCATTCACATAGATAGGTTGCATTGCATACTCTCTATCATTCCTCTTCACTCCTTTATAGCTTCTCTTGAGCTTAGCATGAGGACATGCTAATGTTTAAGTGTGAGGAGGTTGATAAACCACTATTTTATGGTTTATCTTGTGCCTAATTGAGTGGATTTTATCAATCTTTCATACATTTATTCATACAAAATGCATGGGTTTACATTCTCCTTCCTGATTCTGTGCTATGATTAAAAACATGCTTCTTTGGTCTTAATTTTGCTATGTTAAATCCTCTCTTATTACCATTCAATGCCTTCATATGTATGTTAAGTGATTTCAGAGATTATAGGGCAGGAATAGCTTAGAGGATGGAAAGGAAGCATGCAAAACTGGAAGGAATACAAGGAACTGAAGGAACTGCTAAAGCTGTCTAGCATGATCTCTTGGTACTAAATCGACCATAACTTGAGCTACAAATATTCAAATGATGCGGTTCCAGTTGCGTTGGAAAGCTAACGTCATGGGCTTCGTAACGATATATAATTTACTAAAGCTGTCCCAAAGTTAGGCGATGCGAACACGTGGATGACGCGCTTGCATCGCATCTACGAATTTCAATCCACGCAAACGCATGGACGACGCCTCCGCGTCACTTTCCCACAACCTGTACGTACCAGATTTCAAAATTAGCAATTTCTGGGCTGTTTATGACCCAGTTTTCGGCCTAGAAAGAACAGATTAGAGGCTATAAAGTGGGGGAGTACATTCATTCACAAAGGAGATCATAATTCACTTTTAATAGTTTAGATGTAGTTTTTAGAGAGAGAGGCTCTCTCTTCTCTCTTAGGATTTAGGATTAGGATTCCTCTTAAAGGATTTAGGATTTTTATCTTCTTCATCATAGGTTCAAAGTTTCTTTTTTATGTATTTTCTCTTTCAATTGTTTATGAACTTTTTCATGTTGGATCTGATTTCTTTTATTAATATTTGAGGTATTTCAGACATATGGCTTTTATTTAGTTTCTTATATTCTTGGTTTTAATTGATTAATTGGTGACTCTTGAGTTATCAAACTCATCGTGTTTGATGATTGTATCTTTGCTGGTTGATTTAGATTCCTATAACTCTAGTCTTTCCTCAAGAGTTGACTATGACTTTAGGAGTTAAATTGATTTGTCCACTTAACTGACCTTCATAGTTAGAGGTTGACTTAGTGATAGCAAAAATATAATTCTCATCACCATTGATAAGGATAAGTAGGATAGGACTTCCAGTTTTCATATCTTGCCAAGAATTTTATTAGTTATTAATTTATTAATTTCTGCAATTTACTTCCCTTATTCAAAACCTTTTTAAAAAACCCAAAATTATATCTTTTTACATAACTAATAATAAATCATACCTCCCTGCAATTTCTTGAGAAGATGACCCGAGGTTTGAATACTTCGGTTTATAAATTTATTGGGTTTGTTACTTGTGACAACCAAAACGTTTGTACGAAAGGATTTTCTGTTGGTTTAGAAGCTATACTTACAACGCGACTTTTTTTATAAAATTCTTTACTAGCAGGAAATCCGATCATCATAGGGTCCTCTTCCATATCTAAGATAACAAACTCAACAGGGAGAAAGAATTTTCCCACTTTTACCAGCACATTCTCCACAACTCCCAGTGCTTGGTTAATGAATTTCTCCACCATTTGGAGAGTTATTCGATTGGATTTCAGCTCAAGAATTTGAAGTTTCCTCATAAGAGATAGAGGCATCAAGTTTATGCTTGCACCAAGGTCACATAATGATTTCTCAATAGTTATGTTTCAAATGGTACAAGGTATATAAAACCTTCCAGGATCATCTTTCTTCTCTGGTAAACCTCTTTTGAAGATAGCGCTACACTTCATTGTCATATCAGCAGTTTGTCCTTCTCTCAAGGATCTTTTCTTTGTTAGCACTTCTTTCATAAATTTGGCATATCATGGCATCTGTTCAAGTGCTTCTAAGAAAGGAATATTGATGCTGAGTGTTTTGAATATGTCCAGGAATTTTGAGTATTGCTTATCCTCGTTTTCTTTCTTGAACCTTTGAGGGTATGGATGTTTGGGGGCATATGGATTCACCCCTTCCTTCTTCTCTTGCAGCTGTGGTTTATTGATGCTCTTGTTTCCTTATAAGCTTTGTGCATTCTTGGTCTTCTGATCCTCTTTAATTCTCTCCTCTGTCTCTTCTTGTGGAGCTTAACTGTGGTGTTCTCTTTGAATGATAGCTTCCTTGTCCATAGTTTTCTCACTTCCTGCTATGATTGCTTTGCACTCCTCCCATTTTATAGCTTTTTCTTTGTCTCTTGGGCCTTCAGTGGCACAAAGGAAGGCTTTTGCTTGCTTCTCACCCATCTCAGTAATTTGTTTAGCCATTTGTCCCATGTGTCTCTCAAAATTCTTAATTGAAGCTTCTTGATCTTATCTGGCCATTTCTTGAGTTTTGATGAGTTTTTCCATCAACATTTCTTAGTTGGAGATCCTTTGAGATTCTAGATGGGGCTGTGTGGGTTGTGATGGTTGTTGGTGGAAATTGTTTGAAAAATTGGAGGAGTTGTTTTGTGGATTAAGTGGTGGTATAGAGAAGTTATTTTGGGGGGGTTTGTGAAGTATGATGAGGTTAGGTATGTATGTCTTATGGTTATGTGTAGTGGTTGTTGTTAGTAGGGGATTGATTGTGTTTGTTTCTGTTGCCAAAACTATTGGAGTTGAAGTCCCTTTGTCCTTAATTCTGATGCTCACCACACCTCACGTTAGAATGAGTTCTCTAGGATGGATTGTGTGCATCACCATGGAAGTCATGTTGGCATGAACTTGAGGTGTTGTTCATGTTTTGTATTTGTTTAGGCCCATGTTGCTCATAGTTCAGTGTCCCAAGACCTCCTTCAGATCGATTCCATCCGTGTGAGAACTGAGATTGGCTTTGTATATTCACTGCAGCAAGTTGCAGTCCATCAATTCTTTTAGTAATCATCTCCATTTGTTACTAAAGTTGTTGATGCATCTGCTTGTTTTGAGTCAGCATTGCATTTACTCCTTCAAGTTCCATCGCTCCCCTCTTTGGATTTGTGTCATGGTGCCTCTCAGATGAGTAAAAATATTGATTGTTGGCCACCATATCAATGAAATCTTGTGCTTCTTGGGCAGTTTTCATCATCTGAAGTGAACCTCCAAAGGAGTAATCTAATGCTTTTCTTGATTTCAGGGTCAATCCTTCATAAAAGTTTTGAAGTTTCACCCACTCAATGAACATCTCAGGTGGACATTTCCTTATAAGGGCCATATATAGTTCCCATGCCTCAGAGAGTGATTCTCCCTCCTTTTGTATGAAGATTTGCACCTCTGTTTTCAGTTTGATGATCCTCTGAGGTGGGTAGAACTTGGCTAGGAATTTGCTCACCAAATTATCCCAATTGTTGATGCTCTCCTTGGGAAAGGTTTCCAGCCATTGAGCAACATTGTCCCTCAAAGAAAATGGGAATAGAAGTAACTTGTAGATGACACGTTGTACCCCATTTGTCTTGACAGTTTCACAAATCCTCAAGAAAATAGACAAATGTTGGTTGGGGTCTTCAAGAGGGCCATCTCCATAAGCACAATTGTTCTACACCAAAGTGATTAGTTGAGGCTTCAACTCAAAATCAGTTGCATGAACATTTGGAGTGAGGATGCTGCTCCCATAATGTCTTGGATTGGGGATAATGTAAGAGGCCAACACCCTTCTTGCAGGTTGAGCATGGTCGCTCACTCTCTCTTTACGCACCTCAGCCTCCATGACTTGCAAAAATCACAAACAAACCAAATGAAACCTGGACATTCTAATGGTAGAATGTGGTTAGAGGATTAGGTGACACAATGTGACAAACAGTTAATGTACTTAGTAAAAATAAAAAGAAAATGCTTAATCTAGATTATCAACCTACTTAATCATTGTCAATCTAAATCAATTCTCGGCAACGGCACCAAAAACTTGATGAGAGAAAAACGATTCCACACAAACTCACCGGCAAGTATACCGGGTCGTATCAAGTAGTAATAACTCACAAGAGTAAGGTCGATCCCACAGGGATTGATGGATTGGGCAATTTTAGTTAGGTGATGAATTTAGTTAAGCGAATAGTTTGATGATTTGAGTGAAACTTTATTAACATAAGCTAAATTGCAAGAAAATAAAAGGGAGAGGGGAAATTGACAGAATATTAAAGTGCAGAAAGGGTAAATTGCATGAAACTAAGAGTGCAACAAAGTAAAAGAACTGAAACTTAAATTGCAAGAAAAGTAAATGACTGAAACTTAAAGTGTAAGAAACTTAAATTGTTGAATCTAAATTCCTAGGAATATTAAATTGCTTGAAGAATAAAGGAATTTAGGTGCTGGGATTCAGAATTGAACAAGGGAATGCAAGTTAAAGTAAATCAGAGAGCTATGAGATGAAGAGATTCAGCTCAGTAGCCAAACAGAAATGGAAAATTGCTTGAAGAAACAAGAAACAAACAACAAGATAACTTAGCTCAATTATGAAATTCTAAAAGAGAAATTGAAGATCGAAGAAGAGCAATGAGATTAGAAAGTAGATCTAGATCTCAATCACTCCCTTGACCAAACAGAAAAGAAATTGCAGAAGAAATGAAAATGAAAACAGCAGAAAAGATCTTGATCCAATTCTCCAATTCTCAGAACTAAATGAAAGGAAAGCAAAGATGATCCTCAGATCAATAAATTCAATGGAGTTCTTCAATGTGAATTCCAAAAACCCAAAATAGAAAGTAGAAGTTTTAGAAGAAAGAAAATGAAAACAGAAAGCAAACTAGATCTAATCCCAATTCCCAAATTCAAAACAAATGAAAATTAAAAGTGAAAAACTAAAATGAGCTAAAAGTTCCCTTACAAATCAAATTAATTCCTATTTATACACTTTCTATTTTGGTCTTCAAAGCTTGGAGTGGGCTTTTCCAATTTGGACTTGAAGGAAAGTGGATCCAGGTGGCTTTGGTTCAAGTGGCATGGGTTGGAGTCATGCTCCAGTGGAGTGCTTCGTTTGGTTTTGTGAACTTGGCGTTCACTTAGCATTGTGTGCCTTCCTCGTGCCAGGGCTTCTTGACTAGCGTTCACTCTTTGAACGTTACGTTCAAATTGTGAACGCTATACTTGATGCTGAGCCTTCCTCCCCATGAGAAGCATAAGAAAGTTGGCAATAGTGAACGTCACGTTCACTTTTTCAAACGTTGCTTCCTTGGCCAGCAATTTGGTGCGTGTTGGGCCTTGCTCCCTTGGTGCTCCCTCTTGATTGAGCACAAAAAAGGTGAAGAAAGGCAATGTAGCATTCACTTCTTTGAACGCTACCTTGGTTGATTGCTTTGATGTGCCTTGCTTCCTTGGCCAAAAGTCACGAGAAAGTTCACAAAAGTGAACGCTACGTTAGGACTTTTGAGCGCTATCCTTCCTTGGTGCGTGCCTCCCTTCGAGCCTTGGCGTTGCTTTTAGTGAGTTATTGAGCGTGGTTTTTGGGCCTTAAAGATGCCTATCACTTGTGATTCAATTTCATGCCAAATATAAATTGCTATATATTGTGAGAAAGCTCTGAATTTCAGCTTTCCAATGCAACTGAAAGCGTGTCAATTGGACATCTGTAGCTCACGTTATGGCCCTTTGAACTAGGCATGGTTGCACTGTTTTGGAGGCCGAAAACGTTCAATTTAGTGAATGCCACGTTCACTTTAGCCAACGCTGGCTGTTTGGAGGCCAAAGTTTGCGCCTGCTTCTGAGGCCCAAACTTGATGTTCACCCCATACTATTATATATCGTTGGAAAGCTCTGGATGTCTACTTTCCAACGCATTTAAAAGTGCATAATTCCAAGCTCTATAGCTGAGGTTATTTTCCTTTGAAGGTTAAGAGGTCAGTTGGCCTTACTGCAAGTTGATACTATGTTCATCTTTGCACTTTCGGGGTAAGTTTTCTCCCTCAGATTTAATGTCCACCATACAGTGCCATATATGCTTGGAAAGCTCTAGATTCCTACTTTTCAATGCCACTAGAATCACCTCATTTGGAGTTTTGTTGCTCGACTTATTCTTGTTGCAGTGTAAAGAGGTCATGGTTGCAAATCCTCTTTGCTCCTCCTTGAGTCTATTTCTACTCTTTTGCCACCTTGGGGTTGTGATTCTTCTTTTAGTGCTTTTATTGCTCATTCTCCTTCATCTTTTCACCTATCATCAACCAAACAAATACATCAAAGACTTGGCATAATCATCAAATCTTGCATCATTCATATTATCAACTAAATCTTGCAAGAAATCTAATAAAAATGCATAAAATTACCAATATTTGATTGAATCAAGACAAGCATGAAATTCTCACTTAAACACTTACTAATCGCCTAAAAATGCATGAAAACCAAGTGAAAAATAATGAAATAGGCTTGTGAAACTAGCCTAAGATGACTTGTCATCAAGGTATCAACCATGAGCTTCCAAGAGGTCTATGTGATAAAGAAAGCTCACAATAGATGAAACTTGAGGATGAAGAAGATGAAGGTGGCTCACCAAGTTCCCACAACCAAGAGGATAAGTTACCTCGCCAAGAAGCAAGGGAAGATTTGAAACCACTACCACCCCATGTTAAATATGCGTTCCTTGATGAGGAACATAAATTCCCAGTGATAGTGGCAACCGATCTCTCCGATCAAGAAGAGCAACAACTCCTTGAGGTTATCCAGAAGTATAAGAAGGCAATTGGATGGAGACTAGGTGACATTGTGGGAATAAGCCCTCAAGTGTGCCTTCATAGAATTTTCTTGGAAGAAGGTACCAAGCTGGTCTAACGACCGCAAAGACGGCTAAATCCCACAATTCTTGACATAGTCAAGAAGGAAGTAACTCGCCTCTTGGAAGCGAACATCATTTACCCTATTTCAGATAGTGAATGGGTAAGTCCAGTCCAAGTAGTGCCGAAAAGTCCGGAGTAACAATGGTGAAGACGGAGAGTGGAGAGCTTGTGGCCACACAAGTCCATAATACTTGGCGGGTGTGCATTGATTACCACCGGCTGAATCAAGCAACGTAGAAAGATCATTACCCGTTGTCGTTCGTTGACTAGATGTTGAATTGCTTGGCAGGCTTTTATCGTTGGTTCATCAAGGATTTTAGCAAAGTCGCCTTATCTCTCTCCCGCCTACTGTAAAAGGACGTGGAATTTCGTTTTGATGAAGATTGCAAAAAGGCTTTTGAAAAGTTGAAGGAAGCGCTAACCACCACCCCTATTGTGCGAGGCCCAAACTAGAATCAACCTTTTGAGATCATGTGCGATGCCTCGAATGACGCGGTAGGTGCCGTGCCAGCACAGCGCGATGGTAATGCTCCTTACACTATAGCATATGCATAAAAAACTTTGGATTCAGCTCAGTCGACTTACACCACCACAGAGAAAGAGCTTTTAGACATTGTTTTTTCCTTAGAAAAGTTTCGACCTAATTTGCTAGGCTCTAAAGTGGTGGTGTATTCAGACCATGCCGCTTTGAAATATCTACTAAAAAAGAAGGAGTCAAAGCCTAGGCTCATTAGATGGATATTACTTTTGCAAGAATTTGACTTCGAGATCAAAGATAGAAGTAGATCCCAAAATTTAGTAGCGGACCATATGAGTTGGCTTGAACATTTAACTCTGGATCCAACTTATATCAATGACTCATTTCCCTTAGATACCTTGCAAGCAATATCCCAAAGCACCCCTTGGTTTGCCCCGATAGCTAATTACTTGGTTGCCCACGTTTTTCCCCCACAATTTTCAAAGCATCAAAAAGATAAACTGAGAAGTGATGCTAAATACTATCTTTGGGATAATCCACATCTGTGGAGATGTGGAGCGGATCAAATAATTAGGAAGTGTGTGCCAGAATCTGAGTTCCAGACTATCCTTCAATTTTGCCACTCCTCTGAGAGTGGGGTCACTTTGGCCCACAACGAACAACAAGGAAGGTTTTAGACTGCAGATTCTGGTGGCCCACTTTATTTAGGGATGCCAACCAATTTTGCAAATCTTGTCATCAATGGCAGAAATCTAGGAATACCTCACAAAGGGATGAGATGCCCCAACAACCAATGATATTTTGTGAGATTTTCGATGTTTGGGGCATGGATTTCATGGGGCCGTTTCCAAATTCCAATAGGTTTGTGTACATATTGTTAGCAGTGGATTACGTCTCTAAATGGGTGGAAGTAATTCCCACCCATTGTGACGATGCTAATACCGTTACTTCATTCTTGAAAAATAACATTATTTGTAGATTTGGGTCGCCACGAGCAATCGTGAGCGACCAAGGAACCCATTTTTGCAACAGGAAAATAGAGGCATTGATGAAAAAGTATGGGGTCATTCATAAGGTTTCCACAGCCTACCACCCCCAAACCAACAGACACGCGGAAGTATCGAACCGAGAGATCAAGAGAATCTTAGAGAAAGTGGTTAACCCACAGAGAAAGGATTGGAGTTCTAGATTTGGAGATACATTATGGGCCTATAGGACTGCTTACAAGTCCCCAAAACCGAATAAGCCCCTTCCGCATTCTTTTTGGGAAACCTAGCCATCTTCCGGTTGAGATCCAACATAGAGCCTATTGGGCAGTGAAGAATTGCAATCCAAATTTAAAGGTAGCAGGAACGGAACGTAAGCTCCAACTGGACGAATTAGAATGCCTTAGATTGGAAGCATATGAGAATGCTCAATTCTACAAGGAAAAAGCTAAGGCATTCCATGACCAAAATATTAGGAGAAAGAACTTCAAGATAGGCGACGAAGTACTTGTGTACAATTCAAGGTTGCGATTGATGCCCAGTAAACTCAGATCTAGATCGGATGGGCAATTTAGAGTGGTGGATCTCAAACCTTATGGAGTGGTGGAGGTGATTCACCCGGCCAATGGAGTTAAGTTCAAGGTTAATGGTCATAGAGTGAAGCTTTATCATACTCAACCAAAGCAAGCCAAGGAGTTAGAAATTTTTCTCCTTGGGGAAATTTCTAAGTGATTAGAAAGCCATGCAAGTCCAACTTAGGACTCTAAACCAAAGTGCTTGGTGGGACACACCCCACTATGGTGACATTTTCCAATTCTATCTCTTGTTTATAGCTTTTTGAACTATTTGTTTTCTTGTGATACCATGTTTAGTTTAGATTTGATTTGATGATTATTGAGTTGTATAAGTTAAATTGCTTGTGGACTATAATTTTGTTCTTGTTTGAAGGATTTGGGGTTGGTATGTTGTTATGCTAAGGTTAGGAACCTTAGTTTTGAAGAGAAAAGAAATTTCTGAAATAGGGCATCTGTGCGGACGCACAAGCCTGTGTGCCCGTAGACAGCTTGACATGCCCTCTGGTCGCGGCGCTAGCACAGCCTGTGTGTGTGTGTTGCCCCCTTTTCTCTGACCTGTGCGTGCGCACAGCTGCGTGCGTACGCACATGTTCCCTTTCTTGCATCATCTGTGCGGCCACACAGACGTGTGCATCCGCACACTAGTTGTAAGCCCCTCTGGTGGGAGCGAGGGAACAACCTGTACATGTGAACACTGGTGCACGAAAATTACACTCACACTATGTAATTCCGCACAACTAACCAGCAAGTGCACTGGGTCGTCCAAGTAATACCTTACGTGAGTAAGGGTCGATCCCACGGAGATTGTTGGCTTGAAGCAAGCTATGGTTATCTTATTATTCTTAGTCAGGACACTAATAGGGTTCATTAATTTCAATTGTAAAAAGTGAAAGAGCATGAAATGCGTAATTGTTACGCAGTAATGGAGAATGTGTTGGAGTTTTGGAGATGCGTTGTCTTCTGAATCACTGCTTTCCCCCTGTCTTCTTCCTCACGCACGCAAGGTTCCTTCTATGGCAAGCTGTGTGTTGGTGGATCACCATTGTCAATGGCTACCATCCGTCCTCTTAGTGAAAATGGTCCAAATGAGCTGTCACCGCACGGCTAATCATCTGTCGGTTCTCGATCATGTCGGAATATGATCCATTGATCCTTTTGCGTCTGTCACTACGCCCAACACTCGTGAGTTTAAAGCTCGTCACAGTAATTCAATCCCTGAATCCTACTCGGAATACCACAAACAAGGTTTAGACTTTCTGGATTCTCAAGAATGCTGCCAATGGATTCTAGCTTATACCACGAAGACTCTGATTAAGAAATCTAAGAGATACTCATTCAATCTAATGTAGAACGGAGGTGGTTGTCAGGCACGCGTTCATAGGTTGAGAATGGTGATGAGTGTCATGGATCATCACCTTCTTCATATTGAAGTGCGAATGAATATCTTAGATAGAAACAAGCGTGTTTGAATAGGAAATAGAAATAATTGCATTAATTCATCGAGACGCTGCAGAGCTCCTCACCCCCATCAATGGAGTTTAGAGACTCATGCCATCAAAAAGTACAAAGTTCAGATCTAAAATGTCATGAGATGTAGAATAAATCTCTAAAAGTTGTTTAAATACTAAACTAGTAACCTAGGTTTACAGAGAATGAGTAAACTGAGATAGATAGTGTAGAAATCCACTTCTGGGGCCCACTTGGTGTGTGCTGGTGCTGAGACTTGAGCCTTTCACGTGCTTGGGCTGTTTCTGGAGTTAAACGCCAGGTTGTAACCTGTTTTGGGCGTTTAACTCCAACTTGTAACCTGTTTCTGGCGTTTAACGCTAAAATGGAACATGGAACTAGCGTTAAACGCCAGTTTACGTCATTTATCTTCGAGCAAAGTATAGACTATTATATATTGCTGGAAAGCCCTGGATGTCTACTTTCAACCCAATTGAGAGCGAGCCAATTGGACTCCTGTAGCTCCAAAAAATCCATTCCTAGTGCAGGGAGGTCAGAATCCAACAGCATCAGTAGTCCTTTTTCAGCCTGAATCAGATTTTTGCTCAGCTCCCTCAATTTCAGCCAGAAAATACCTGAAATCATAGAAAAACACACAAACTCATAGTAAAGTCCAGAAATATGAATTTTGACTAAAAACTAATAAAAATATACTAAAAACTAACTACAATATACTAAAAACTACATGAAATTACCCCAAAAAGTGTATAAAATATCCGCTCATCAAACAACCTCCCCCATCTTTATCTTCTGTGCGTGCGCACGGACCTGTGTGCGTGATGAGCGGATAATTTATACGCTTTTTGGCATTGTTTTTAGGTAGTTTATAATATATTTTATTCACTTTTTAGTGTATTTTTATTAGTTTTTAAGCAAAATTCACATTTCTAGACTTTACTATGAGTTTCTATGTTTTTCTATGATTTCAGATATTTTCTGGCTGAAATTAAAGGACCTGAGCAAAAATATGATTCAGAGGCTGACAAAGGACTACCGATGGTGTTGGATTCTGACCTCCCTCCACTCGAAATGGAATGTTTGGAGCTACAGGAGTCCAAATGGCGTGCTCTTACTTTCGTTGGAAAGTAGATATCCATGGCTTTCCAGCAATATATAATAGTTCATAATTTGTCTGAGTTTAGACGATGCAAACTGGCGTTTAACGCTAGCTTTCTACCATATTCTGGCGTTAAACGCCAGAAATAAGTTGCAAAGCAGAGTTAAACGCTAGAAACAAGTTATAAACTGGCGTTTAACTCCAAGAAAGACCTCTACACGTGAAAGCTGCAATGCTCAGCCCAAGCACACACCAAGTTGGCCCGGAAGTGGATTTCTGCATCATTTACTCATTTCTGTAACCCTAGTAACTAGTTTAATATAAATAGAAATTTTTACTATTGTACTATGGGTCTTTTTCCCTATTGTCGAATTCGTATGCCATTTGGGGAGGCTGGCCATTCGGCCATGCCTAGACCTTGTTCTTATGTATTTTCAACGATGGAGTTTCTACACACCATAGATTAAGGTGTGGAGATCTGCTGTTCCTCGAGTATTAATGCAAAGTACTATTGTTCTTCTATTCAATTCATGCTTATTCTTATTCTAAGATATTCATTAACACACAAGAACATGATGAATGTGATGATCATGTCACACTCATCACCATTCTCACTTATGAACGCATGATTGACAACCACTTCCGTTCTACATGAAAACAAGCTTGAATGTATATCTCTTGGGTTTCTAATCAACGATTCACATCAACTCCCCTCTAACAATGGGGCATCTGAATTCGAGATTAGAGTCTTCGTGGTATAGGCTAGAATCCATTGGCAGCATTCCTGAGATCCGGAAAGTCTAAACCTTGTCTGTGGTATTCCGAGTAGGATCTAGGATGGGATGACTGTGACGAGCTTGAAACTCGCGACTGTAGGGTGTGGTGACAAACGCAAAAGGATAGTAAATCCTATTCCTAGACGATCGAGAACCAACAGGTGATTAGCCATACGATATCTGTGCATGGTATTTTTCATCCGAGACGAGCAATCCGACAGTTGATTAGCTGCAGAGAAACCGTAGAGGACCATTTTCACTGACAGGACGCGAAGTAGCCATTGAAAATGGTGACACCCAACATACAACTTGCCATGGAAAGGAGTATGAAGGATTGTATAAGGCAGTAGGAAAGCAGAGATTCAAAAGGGATAAAGCATCTCCATACACTTATCTGAAATTCCCACCAATGATTTACATAAGTATCTCTATCTTTATTTTACGTTTTATTTATCTTTTAATTATTAAAACTCCATAACCATTTGAATCCGCCTGACTGAGATTTACAAGGTGACCATAGCTTGCTTCAAGCCGACAATCTCCGTGGGATCGACCCTTACTCATGTAAGGTTTATTACTTGGACGACCCAGTGCACTTGCTGGTTAGTTGTGCGAAGTTGTGAAAAAGATTGATATTGCAATTGTGTGTACCAAGTTGTTGGCGCCATTGAGATCACAATTTCGTGCACCAAGTTTTTGGCGCTGTTGCCGGGGATTGTTCGTGTTTGGACAACTGACCGTTCATCTTGTTGCTCAGATTAGGTAATTTTCTTTTCAAAAAGTTTTCAAAAATCTTTCAAAAAAATTTTTCTTTTCTTTTTCGTTTTTCAAAAAAATTAATTTTCAAAAAATCCAAAAAAATTTATAAAATCATAAAATAAAAAAATATTTTGTGTTTCTTGTTTGAGTCTAGAGTCATGTTTTGAGTTTGGTGTCAATTGCATGTTTTAATTTTTCTAAATATTTTCGAAAATTCATGCATGGTGTTCTTCATGATCTTCAAGTTGTTCTTGGTAAGTCTTCTTGTTTGATCTTTACATTTTATTATTTTGTGTCTTTTCTTGTTTTTCATATGCATTTTTGCATTCATAGTGTCTAAGCATTAAAAATTTCTAAGTTTGGTGTCTTGCATGTTTTTTTTTCTTGAAAATTTTTCAAAAATAAGTTCTTGATGTTCATCAGGATCTTCAAAGTGTTCTTGGTGTTCATCTTGACATTCAAAGTGTTCTTGCATGCATTATGTGTTTTGATCTTAATTTTTCATGTCTTGTGTCATTTTTGTGTTCTTCTCTCTCCTCTTTAAAAATTCAAAAAATCAAAAAAATATCTTTTCTTTTTTTTTTCTCTCATAAATTTCGAAATCTTTGGGTTGACTTAGTCAAAAAATTTTAAAATTAGTTGTTTCTTGTTAGTCAAGTCAAGATTTCAATTTTAAAAATCTTATCTTTTCAAAATCTTTTTCAAAAATCAAATCTTTATCATTTTTTTATTATTTTCAAAAATTTTAAAAAAATTGTTTTTCAAAATTTTTTTCTTATTTTTCTTTTATTTTCAAAATCTTTAATAACAATTAATGTGATTGATTCAAAAATTTGAAGTTTGTTACTTTCTTGTTAAGAAAGGTTAAATCTTTAAATTTTAGAAACATATCTTTTAGTTTCTTGTTAGTCAAGTAATCATTTTTAATTTTAAAAATCAAATCTTTTTCAACCATAACTTTTCAATCATATCTTATCAAACATATCTTTTTCAAATCATATCTTTTTCAAAATCAATTTCAAAATCTTTTCTAACTTCCTATCTTTTCAAAATTGATTTTCAAATCTTTTTCAACTAACTAATTGATTTCTTTGTTTGTTTTACTATTACTTATCTTTTTCAAAACCACCAAACTACTTTTCTCTCTCTAATTTTCGAAAATCACTTTCCTCTTTTTTAAAATTCTTTTTAATTAACTAATTGTTTTAAATTTTAATTTTATTCCTTTTTATAAATTCGAATTTTAACTTTAATTTAAAATAAAAACAAAAAATAATTTCCTTTTCTTAAAATTGATTTTCAAAGTTATCTCCCTCTATTTATTTAGTTATTTACTAACACTTCTCTTCTACTCATAATTAGAACCCTCTTCTCTTCTCTCTCTTGTTCGAATTTCCTCCTTCTTCTATTATTTTCTTCTTCTACTCACATAAAGGAATATCTATACTATGACATAGAGGATTCCTCTTTTTTTCTGTTCTCTTCTTTTTTATATGAGTAGGAGCAAGGACAAGGACCTTCTTGTTGAAGCAGATCCTGAACCTGAAAGGACTCTAAAGAGGAAGCTAAGAGAAGCTAAAACACAACACTCTGAAGAGGACTTTACTGAAATTTTCGAAAAAGAAGGAGAGATGGCCGAACCCAATAACAATGGTGGAGGTGCAAGGAAGATGCTTGGTGACTTTATTGCACCAAATTCCAACTTCCATGGAAGAAGCATCTCAATCCCTGCCATTGGAGCAAAAAATTTTGAGCTAAAGCCTCAATTAGTTTCTCTGATGCAACAGAATTGCAAGTTTCATGAACTTCCATCAAAAGATCCTTTTCAGTTCTTAACTTAATTCTTGCAGATCTGTGATACTGTTAAGACCAATGGGGTTGATCCCGAGGTCTACAGGCTTATGCTTTTCCCTTTTGCTGTAAGAGACAGAGCTAGAATATGGTTGTACTCTCAACCTAAAGATAGCCTGAACTCTTGGTATAAGCTGGTCACGGTTTTCTTGGCCAAGTTCTTTCCTCCTCAAAAGCTGAGCAAGCTTAGAGTGGATATTCAAACCTTCAAACAGAAAAAAGGTGAATCCCTCTATGAAGCTTGGGAGAGATACAAGCAATTGACCAAAAAGTGTCCTTTTGACATGCTTTCAGAATGGAGCATCCTGGATATATTCTACGATGGTCTGTCTGAATTGTCTAAAATGTCATTGGACCATTCTGCAGGTGGATCTATTCACATGAAGAAAACGCATGCAGAAGCTCAGGAACTCATTGACATGGTTGCAAATAACCAGTTCATGTACACTTCTGAAAGGAATCCTGTGAGTAATGGGATGCCACAGAGGAAGGGAGTTCTTGAAATTGAAGCTCTGAATGCCATATTGGCTCAGAATAAAATGTTGACTCAGCAAGTCAACATGATTTCTCAGAGTCTGAATGAATTGCAAAATACATCCAATAGTACTAAAGAAGCATCTTCTGAAGAAGAAGCTTATGATCCTGAGAATCCTGCAATGGCAGAGGTGAATTACATGGGTGAAGCCTATGGAAACACTTATAATCCTTCATGGAGAAATCATCCAAATTTCTCATGGAAGGATCAACAAAAGCCTCAACAAGGCTTTAATAATGGTGGAAGAAGCAGGTTTAGCAATAGCAAGCCTTTTCTATCATCCTCTTAGCAACAGAAAGAGAATTCTAAGCAGAGCCCCTCTAGTTTAGCAAACATAGTCTCTGATCTATCTAAGGCCACTCTAAGTTTTATGAATTAAACAAGGTCCTCCATTATAAATTTGGAGGCACAAGTTGGCCAGCTGAGTAAAAGAGTCACCCAAATTCCTCCTAGTACTCTCCCAAGCAATACAGAAGAGAACCCAAAAAGAGAGTGCAAGGCCATAACCTTACTTGGTGTGGCTGAATGCACAGAGGAGGAGGAGGACGTGAATCCCAGTGAGGAAGAACTCATGGGAAGAACTCTGGACAAAAAGGAGTTCCCAATTGAGGAACCTAAGGAATCTGAGGCTCATCAAGAAACCATAGAGATTCCATTGAACCTCCTTTTACCATTCATGAGCTCTGAAGACTATTCATCTTCTGAAGAAGATGAAGACATTGTTGAAGGGCAAGTTGCCCAGTATTTAAGAGAAATCATGAAGCTAAAGGCCAAGCTATTTGGTAATGAGACTTGGAGGATGAGCCTCCATTGCTCATTAATGAACTAAATACCTGGGTTCAGCACACTTTACCTCAAAAGAAACAGGATCCTGGTAAATTTCTAATTCCCTGTACCATAGGCACTATGACCTTTGAGAAGGCTCTGTGTGACCCGGGGTCAGGCATAAACTTAATGCCACTCTCTGTAATGGAGAAACTAGGAATCTTTGAGGTACAGGCTGCCAAATTCTCATTAGAGATGGCAGACAAATCCATGAAAAAGGCTTATGGATAGGTAGAGGACATGCTAGTAAAGGTCAAAGGCCTTTACATCCCTGCTAATTTCATAATCCTAGACAGTGGGAAGGATGAGGATGAATCCATCATCCTTGGAAGACCCTTCCTAGCCATAGCGAAAGTTGTGATTGATGTGGACAGAGGAGAGTTGATCCTTCAATTGAATGAGGACTACCTTGTGTTTAAAACTCAAGGATCTCCCTCTATAACCATAGAGAGGAAGCAAGAAAAGCTTCTCTCAATGCAGAGTCAAACAAAGCCCCCACAGTCAAACTCTAAGTTTGGTGTTGGGAGGCCACAACCAAACTCTAAGTTTGGTGTTGAACCCCCACATTTAAACTCTAAGTTTGGTGTTAGGAGGTCCCAACAATGCTCTGAACATCTGTGAAGCTCCATGAGAGCTCAATGTCAAGCTATTGACATTAAAGAAGCGCTTATTGGGAGGCAACCCAATTTTATTTATCTATGTTATTTCATGTTTTCTTTAGGTTGATGATCATGTGGAGTCACAAAAAAAATTGCAAAAATTAAAGAAAAATAAAAAATAACATTAAAAATATCACACCCTGGAGGAGCAACTTACTGGCGTTTAAATGCCAGTAAGGTTACCAGAATGGGTGTTTAACACCCAGTCTGGCACCATTCTTGGCGTTAAATGCCAGAAACAAGCACCAGACTGGCGTTAGACGCCAGAAACAAGCTACAATATGGCGTTAAACGCCAGAAAGAGGTTGCAGCCTGGCGTTTAACGCCAGGAAAGGAATAAAAGCTGGCATTTGACGCCAGAAACAAGTAGCAATCTGGCGTTAAACACCAGGATTGCATAGTAAGGGCATTTTACATGCCTAAAAGGAGCAGGGATGAAATCCTTGACCCCTCAGGATCTGTGGACCCCACAAGATCCCCACCTACCCTCCCATAACACTCTTCCCCAATTACCCATCACCAATTAACTCATTCACTCTTCCCCATCACCTCTTCACCAATCACCTCCATATTTCTTCCCCAAAATCCCCACTATTCTGGGGGTTACCTGAAACTGTAGGACGATCTCGGACGAGATCTTCTGTGTGGGTCGGAGCTGTTGTGTCCGACTTGATGGACTTGGTGATGGTGCTGATCCTTTGTCCCCGGAGGATGGGGGGTACCTGCAAGGGACTCCGATGCTTAAGTTAGCAAGGGTATTAAGCAGGTATTGAGTAGAATCAGAGTATGAGTTATACCTGGGTGCTCCAGTGTATTTATAATAGTGTAGAGTGACCTTCTTAGATAAGATAAATTAGTTATCTTATCTTATCTTTATCTTTTGAGTGAGGTCATCTAATCTTCAAAGGAACCGCCCTTCTCCCTGTAGGCTTGGGTTGCCTTAGGCTTTGGTGCGCGGTCCTCCGTTAGGGCTCTTCTTTGGGCTTTCATGGTGACTTGGCCGAGCTCTTTGAGAAGAGGTCGGGTTGTCCTGACCTGAAGAAGTCGGTCGCTTTATCTGTAGAACATCCCGGGTCGGATAGCTTGACCCAGGGTATAAACAGTGCCCCTGCTCGAGCTTGGTCTTCCTTTTTGAGGTCGAGTCTTTAGTTTTGGGACTTCGATCCTTCTTTGGTGAAGTCGAACTTGAGCATTTTGTCAATTTCTTCTTTGTAGAGTTCTCCTTTTGAATGTGGAACGTTTCGCCTCCTCTGAGGGCACGCGCTTTTGTATTATCGTCCTAGCCTTGGGAACGTGCAAGGGTTTTAATGCCCTCATTAATTGGTTTTTAATGCACCTATTTTCTTTTCCTTTATTTCAAATTTTGTATCCAAGAGGCAGTTTTCTTTTTCCTGTAACTTCCCTTCTTTTTCACCGTTTCCTGTCCTGCATTTCTCATTTTCTCTCTGTGACATTTTTGGCATTCACTGGTGCTTCTGCTTCGCGGTCGATCCTTGCTGCCCTGCTCTGCTTTTTAGCTTTTTCCTTCAAAGCTTTCCTCCTTCTTCCAGGCTGGTTTTGCTTTCTCTTCACCATTTATTTTTGCTACTTTGTTTTTGATTCTTTGATGACGCTATGATTTTGTGCGTTGGAAAGTTTGAACCTTTTTCTTGATTTCTGTACTTGGTTTATTGCTATGATGCCTGTTTCCTGGTCTTCTTTCATCCTTATGTATGTTTTGGGTGATTTTTCTGGTTCTGGCTTCTGTTTAAGGCTTCGTGTGTTGTCGTTGATTTTCATACTGCTATTTCGAAAATGGTTACTCCTTTGATAACTTATTTTTTGTTGATGACTTTTCTTTGATAGAGGCGATGGTTTTTGATGACTTTCCTTTGACCTTTGCCTTTTTCTCCTTGGGACATTATTTTGTTTGAAAGAGGGTTTTATCTTTGTAGCTTTTTCTGAGACTGCACTCTTGTCATTGCCTCCAAAGGATGCCCCTGGACCTTGGTGTGCGTCTTGGGGTTTTCCTTTTACTGCTTTGTGTGCTTAAGGTTGCATTTGTCCAAGTTGCTTCCATTTTGTCCGAACTTGCTTTTTGGGGTTAGTAACCCGTTTCCTTTTCTTTGTAGGATTAGTTGGCCATGTCGTCTCGCAAAAATGTTGTCGAGGCGTCCTCTAAGGTTCCTGAAAGGATGTCCGACTGGTTGGACTCCCTGGTGTTATTGTATGTATCCCTAGCTGATGTGGAATTCTGTACGGAGCTTAGGAAACACCATCTGATATGTAGTAGTGAGAATCAAGAACGTAACTATGAGTTAGTGGCACCCGACTCTCATGACAGGGTCTGTTTTGCTACTTCGACCCAGGGGGAGCGTCCTTTCTTTTATGCCTACAATTTCTTCTTTAGCTAGATGGATATTACCCTTCCTTTTACTTCTTTTGAGATCGACCTGTTGTGGTCTTGCAACGTGGCCCCATCTCAGCCTCATCCGAATTCTTGGGGCTTTATCAAAATTTTTCAGATGGTTTGTCATGAGTTTGGTGTTAAGCCATCTTTAACCCCTTTTTCTGTATCTCTTTTTGTTGACCAAGCCTGGGACTAGCAAGAAGAAAGCTTCTTGGATTTCTTTTAGGTCGGCCCTATCACATAAAGTCTTCGCCATGTATGATGAGTCTTTTCGCGATTTTAAAAATTACTTCTTCAAGATCCGTGCTGTTGAGGTAGCTCGTCCTTTCTTCCTGGATGAGAATAGCGAGCCTTGTTTTCCTTTAGAGTGGCAAAGGAACGTAGTTGTGTCTAGGTATACCTGAGAGATGTTAGACGAGGTCGAGAAGGCCTTTGTTATTGCTTTAGAGGATATTTGGGGGGAGCCTCCTTATCTCGAGACCAAGAAATTTCTGGGGGATCCATCCTTGATTCGTGCTGTGCTGGGTATTTCATGAACTATGTTCTCATCCCCCTTTTTGTTCTCTACTTTCTTTTTTGGGTATTTATAAGTCATTTGTATTTTTCTTATTTTTCAGAGATGTCGAAGAATAATGACTCACTGAAGGCCTTTAAGAAGGCGACGAAGGCTACCGCGGCTCAGAACGTCCCGGCCAAGGTGGTTGGAGAAGGGTCCTCCCAAGTTTTGTCGAAGCCGTCGGTCCCGAGCTCTCCTGGGCCGAGGAGGATGATCCCGATTCCCCGGGTTTGTTTGGCTGACCTGCCTCTAACTTCAGTGGGTACCAATGCTCCTCCAGTTGCTCCTCTTCCTAAAAGACCTCGGACTGTCGAGCCGTTTAACCTTGGTGCTCCCGACTATGATGCAGTTGGGTTTGTAGACCAACATATTGCTCCCTATGGTGTCATGCCTACCGATGATGTATTGATTCTTCGTCATTTAAACTTTATTACTCGGAGTGGCATTACACTGGCACACATGGGAGCAGCTTCATACCGAACTGCTCAAGATCTCCCTATCCATGCTACCAAGGCCTTTATGGAGGAGGCGAAATTAGAATTTGACCGAATTAAGGGTTTGAAGGAGGAGCTCGAGGTGGTGGTGGCCGAGCTAAAAAAGGAGCTGAAGGAGGAAAAGGCCCGGGCTATTGGTCTGGCGGCTACCGCGCAACTAGCAGAGGATACGACTCAAAAACATAAGGATAGCTATGTTACTACTTATAGAGAGGTGATGGAGCTCAGGGGTAGGTTGGAATCTGTTCAGGCCGATTACTCCGAACTTCAAAGTCATCTTGTAGGTAGTGTTACTGTGGCTAATGAGAATCTAAAAGAGCAATTCTGAGTTCTTGCGCCAGATCTGGACCTTTCCCTTATTATCCTGGATAATATTGTTAGGGATGGTAAGATTGTTCCTAACGATCTCGATGATGATGATGATGATCGTCCCTCACTACCTGCTACCAAGACTTCTGCTGTGCCGACTTCTCCGATTTCTACTGCAGGGATTAGTCGTCCAGAAGGGGAACCGGATTGCCAAATCTTGAACCGAGATGACAGGATGGTAGATGCGGTGCCTCTTCAGACTCGTCCTCCTTCACCCGGGTGGATGCTGCTGAGAAGTCTTCTAATGTTGACTGAGTTTCCTTCTGTTTAATGTAGATAGCCCGGCTTGTGGGCCTTTGAACTTCTTTGTCTTTGTAAATGGTGTTTCTGCTGACTATTGATACTTTGTTTTGGTTGCTTGTTTAGCAGCTTTTATTTCGAAAAAACAAAGTAGTTTCCAAGCTTTCGGGGCTGGTGGACGAAATTGTGATTCGTACTCTTTGTACTTGTATGAAATTTAATTCGAGATAATAGCTCTTTACTATGTGTGGTCACAACTCCGTTCAACTAACCAGCAAGTGTACTGGGTCATCCAAGTAATAAACCTTACGTGAGTAAGGGTCGATCCCACAGAGATTGTTGGTATGAAGCAAGCTATGGTCATCTTGTAAATCTCAGTCAGGCGGATTTAAATAAATTATGGAATGTGGAAAATCAAATAATAGTAAATAAACATAAAATAAGGATAAAGTTACTCATGTATTTCCATGATGGGAATTTCAGATAGGTGTATGGAGATGCTGTGCTCCTCCTGAATCTCTGCTTTCCTACTGCTTCATCCAATCCTTCTTACTCTTTTCCATGGCAAGCTGTATGTAGGGCATCACTGTTGTCAATGGCTACATCCCAACCTCTCAGTGAGAAAGGTCCAAATGCTCTGTCACAGTACGGCTAATCATCTGTCGGTTCTCAATCAGGTTGGAGTAGAATCCCTTGATTATTTTGCGTCTGTCACTAACGCCCAGCCTTCAGGAGTTTGAAGCTCGTCACAGTTATTCAATCCCAGAATCCTACTCGGAATACCACAGACAAGGTTTAGACTTTCTGGATTCCCATGAATGCCGCCATCAATCTAGCTTATACCACGAAGATTCTGTTTAAGGAATCTAAGAGATACGCGCCCGGCCTAAGGTAGAACGGAAGTGGTTGTCAATCACGCGCGTTCATAGGTGAGAATGATGATGAGTATCACAGATCATCACATTCATCAAGTTGAAGTGCAACGAATATCTTAGAATATGAATAATTCGAATTGGATAGAAAATAATAGTAATTGCATTGAAACTTGAGGTACAGCAGAGCTCCACACCCTTAATCTATGGTGTGTAGAAACTCCACCGTTGAAAATACATAAGTGAAAGGTTCAGGCATGGCCGAATGGCCAGCCCCCCCAAAATGTGACCAATAGTCTCCTAAGATGAATAATTAAATAAAACTGAGACCAAAGATGTCTAATACAATAGTAAATTATCCTATTTATACTA
>NC_029776.3:71212949-71213221 GCF_000817695.3 Arachis duranensis | reverse complement strand
TCCAAGTTATAACGTGTTTTGGGCGTTCAACTCCGGGTCGTGACGTGTTTCTGGCGTTTTACTCCAGACAGCAACATGGAACAGGCATTGAGCGCCAGTTTACGTCGTCAATTCCCGAATAAAGTATGGACTATTATATATTGCTGGGAAGCTCTGTTCTGGCGTTGAACGCCATGCTATTTTTTATTCTTTTTTTAATTTTAGTATTTTTTTCGTGACTCCACATGATCATGAACCTAATAAAACACAAAATAACAATAAAATAAAATTAA
>NC_029776.3:71185846-71212703 GCF_000817695.3 Arachis duranensis | reverse complement strand
GGGGCTCTTTTTGACTCTGTACTGAGAGAAGCTTTTCATGCTTCCTCTCCATGGTTGCAGAGGAAGGTCCTTGAGCTTTAAACACAAGGTAGTCCCCATTCAATTGAAGAACTAATTCTCCTCTACTAACATCAATCACAGCTTCTGCTGTGGCTAGGAAGGGTCTTCCAAGGATGATGCATTCATCTTCTTCCTTCCTAGTGTCTAACATTATGAAATCAGCAGGGATGTAAAGGCCTTCAACCTTTACTAACACGTCCTCTACTAATCCATAAGCTTGTCTTACTGACTTGTCTGCCAATTGAAGTGAGAATAAGGCAGGCTGTACTTCAATGATCCCTAGTTTCTCCATTACAGAGAGTGGCATAAGATTTATGCCTGACCCCAGGTCACACAGAGCCTTGTTAAAGGACATGGTGCCTATGGTACAGGGTATTAAGAATTTACCAGGATCTTGTCTCTTTTGAGGTAGAGTTTTCTGAATCCATGTATCTAGTTCACTAATGAGCAAGGCGGATTCACCTTCCCAAGTCTCATTACCAAACAACTTGGCATTCAGCTTCATGATAGCTCCTAGATATTGAGCAACTTGCTCTCCAGTTACATCTTCATCCTATTCTGAGGAAGAATAGTCTTCAGAGCTCATGAATGGCAGAAGAAGATTTAGTGGAATCTCTATGGTCTCTATATGAGCCTCAGATTCCTTTAGGTCCTCAATGAGGAACTCCTTCTTGTTTGAGAGACGTCCCAGGAGGTTTTTCTCACTAGGATTTTTGTCCTTCTCCTCCCTTGTGCATTCGGCCATATCGATTACTTCAATGGCCTTGCACTCTCCTTTTGGATTCTCTTCTATATTGCTTGGGAGAATACTAGGAGGAGTTTGAATGACTTTCTTACTCAGCTGGCCCACTTGTGCCTCTAGATTTCTAATGGAGGACCTTGTTTCACTCATGAAACTTAAAGTGGCTTTTGATAGATCAGAGACTAAGTTTGCTAAATTAGAGGGGCTCTGTTCAGAATTTTCTGTCTGTTGCTGAGAAGATGATGGAAAAGGCTTGTTATTACTGAGCCTATTTCTTCCACCATTATTAAAGCCTTGTTGAGGCTTTTGTTGATCCTTCCATGAGAAATTTGGATGATTTCTCCATGATGAGTTATAGGTGTTTCCATAAGGTTCACCCATGTAATTTACCTCTGTTATTGCAGGGTTCTCAGGATCATAAGCTTCTTCAGAAGCTGCCTCTTTAGTACTGTTGGATGCATTTTTCCATCCATTCAGACTTTGAGAGATCATGTCGACTTGCTGAGTCAACACTTTGTTCTGAGCCATTATGGCATTCAGAGTATCAATTTCAAGAACTCCCTTCCTCTGAGGCGTCCCACTATTCACGGAATTCCTCTCAGAAATGTACATGAATTGGTTATTTGCAACCATGTCAATAAGTTCTTGAGCCTCTTCAGGCGTTTTCCTTAGGTGAATAGATCCACCTGCAGAATGGTCCAATGACATCTTGAAAAATTCAGATAGACCATAATAGAATATATCTAATATGGTCCATTCTGAAAACATGTCAGAAGGACACTTTTTGGTCATTTGCTTGTATCTTTCCCAAGCTTCATAGAGGGATTCACCATCTTTTTGCTTGAAGGTCTGAACATCCACTCTAAGCTTGCTCAACTTTTGAGGAGGAAAGAATTTATCCAAGAAGGCCGTGACAAGCTTATCCCAAGAGTCCAGGCTATCTTTAGGTTGTGAGTCCAACCATGTTCTAGCTCTGTCTCTTACAGCAAAAGGGAAAAGCATGAGCCTGTAGACTTCAGGATCTACTCCATTTGTCTTAACAGTCTCACAAATCTGTAAGAACTTAGTTAAAAACTGGTAAGGATCTTCAGATGGAAGTCCATAAAACTTGCAGTTCTGTTGCATTAAAGCAACTAGTTGAGGCTTAAGCTCAAAATTGTTGGCTCCAATGGCAGGAATGGAGATGCTTCTTCCATCAAATTTGGACGTTGGTTTTGTGAAGTCACCAAGCATTCTCTTTGCATTATTGTTGTTAGGTTCGGCTGCCATCTCCTTCTCTTGTTCGAAAATTTCAGAAAGATTGCCTCTGGATTGTTGTAGTTTAGCTTCTCTTAGTTTCCTCTTCAGAGTCCTTTCAGGTTCTGGATCAGCTTCAATAAGAGTGTCTTTTTCCTTGTTCCTGCTCATATAGGGAAGAAGAGAACAAGAAAAGAAAGAGGAATCCTCTATGTCACAGTAAAGAGGATCCTTTGTTGTTAGTAGAAGAGGGAAGGGAAGAAGAGTGAAGAAGAATGGTTAAGGGTAGAGGTAGTGATTTGAGATGAAGAGAGGTGAAGAGAAGTGTTAGTAAATAAATAAATAAATAAAATAAGGAGAGATAGAGAATTTCGAAAATAATTTTGAAAAAGTGGTTAGTGATTTTCGAAAATTAAAGATAAGATATAATTAAAATTAAAATTTAAAACAATTAGTTAATTTAAAAAGAATATTGAAAAAAGGATGAGATATTTTCGAAAATTAGAGAGGGAAAAGTAGTTAGGTGGTTTTGAAAAAGATAAGAAACAAACAAAAAGTCAAATAGTTAGTTGAAAAAGATATTAAAATCAAATTTGAAAAAGATAAATTTTGAAATCAAATTTTTGAAAAAGATAAATTTTGAAAAAGATATAAAAAGATAAGATAAGAGGATATGATAAAAAGATAGGATTGAAAAAGATTTAATTTTTTTTAAATTAAAATTAATTACTTAACTAAAAAGAAACTAAAAGATATGATTCTAGAATTTAAAGATTGAACCTTTCTTAACAAGAAAGTAACAAACTTCAAATTTTTGAATCAATCATATTACTTGTTAGTTTAATTTCGAAAATTTGACATAAAGATAAGAAAAATATTTTGAAAATATTTTGAAAAAGATTTTTGAAATTTTTTGAAAATAAAAAAATGAAAAAGATATGATTTTTGAAAAAGATTTTAGAAAGATAAGATTTTTAAAATTGAAAATTTGACTTGACTTGTTAGAAACAACTAATTTTAAAAATTTTTGACCAAGTCAACCCAAAATTTTGAAAATTAGGAGAGAAAAAAAAGGAAAAGATATTTTTTTGATTTTTGAATTTTTGATGCTGAGAGAGAAAAACATAAAAATGACCCAAAACATGAAAATTCTGGATTAAAACACATGATGCATGCAAGAACACTATGAATGTCAAGATGAACACCAAGAACACTTTGAAGATCATGATGAACATCAAGAATGTAATTTTGAAAAAAATTTTATGCAAAGAAAACATGCAAGACACCAAACTTAGAAATCTTTAATGCATGGACTCTAACAAATAAAAAAATGCATATGAAAAACAACAAACAACACAAAAGAAGAAAACATCAATATCAAACAAGAAGACTTGTCAAGAACAACTTGAAGATCATGAAGAACACCATGAATGCATGAATTTTCGAAAATATTTTTTATTTTTATGATTTAATGATTTTTTTGTATTTTTATTATTTTTTTTCGAAAATTATATTAAAAAAACGAAAATAATAGAAAAATATTTTTGAAAGATTTTTGAAAACTTTTTGAAAAGAAAATTACCTAATCTGAGCAACAAGATGAACCGTCAGTTGTCCATACTCGAACAATCCCCAGCAACGGCGCCAAAAACTTTGTGGACGAAATTGTGATTCGTACTCTTTGTACTTGTATGAAATTTAATTCGAGATAATAGCTCTTTACTATGTGTGGTCACAACTCCGTTCAACTAACCAGCAAGTGTACTGGGTCGTCCAAGTAATAAACCTTACGTGAGTAAGGGTCGATCCCACAGAGATTGTTGGTGTCAACCAAGCTATGGTCATCTTGTAAATCTCAGTCAAGCGGATTTAAATAAATTATGGAATTTGGAAAATCAAATAATAGTAAATAAACATAAAATAAGGATAATGTTACTCATGTATTTCCATGATGGGAATTTCAGATAGGTGTATGGAGATGCTGTGCTCCTCCTGAATCTCTGCTTTCCTATTGCTTCATCCAATCCTTCTTACTCCTTTCCATGGCAAGCTGTATGTAGGGCATCACCGTTGTCAATGGCTACATCCCATCCTCTCAGTGAAAAAGGTCCAAATGCTCTGTCACAGCATGGCTAATCATCTGTCCGTTCGCAATCAGGTTGGAGTAGAATCCCTTGATTCTTTTGCGTATGTCACTAACGCCCAGCCTTCAGGAGTTTGAAGCTCGTCACAGTAATTCAATCCCAGAATCCTACTCAGAATACCACAGACAAGGTTTATACTTTCCGGATTCCCATGAATGCCGCCATCAATCTAGCTTATACCACAAAGATTATGTTTAAGGAATCTAAGAGATACGCGCCCGGCCTAAGGTAGAATGGAAGTGGTTGTCAATCACGCGCGTTCATAGGTGAGAATGATGATGAGTGTCACGGATCATCACATTTATCAAGTTGAAGTGCAACGAATATCTTAGAATAGGAATAATTCAAATTGGATAGAAAATAATAGTAATTGCATTGAAACTTGAGGTACAGCAGAGCTCCACACCCTTAATCTATGGTGTGTAGAAACTCCACCATTGAAAATACAAAAAGTGAAAGGTTCATGCATGGCCGAATGGCCAGCCCCCAAAACATGATCAATAGTCTCCTAAGATGAATAATTAAATAAAACTGAGACCAAAGATGTCTAATACAATAGTAAATTATCCTATTTATACTAGACTAGCTACTAGGGTTTACATCAGTAAGTAATTGATGCATAAATCCACTTTCGGGGTCCACTTTTTCGTTCACAATTTCGTCCACCACTTGGGTTGCCTTGGGCTTTGGTGCACGGTCCTCCATTAGGGCTCTTCTTTGGGCTTTCCTGGTGACTTGGCCGAGCTCTTTGAGAAGAGGTCGGGTTGTCCTGACCTGAAGAGGTCGGTCGCTTTGTTTGTAGAACATCCCAGGTCAGACAGCTCGACCCAGGGTATGAACACCCACCTACCTCACTTTCAAATTCAAACACTTTTTCCTCCCAAACCCAACCCTAATTACCAAACCTAACCCTCCCCTCACCCCTATATAAACCGCTCACTACTCCTTCATATTCACCCAACACATACACCTTTCCACCATCTTGGCTGAATTCACTTTTCCCTCCATCTCCTCCATTTTCCTTCTTCTTCCCCTTCTTTCTTTCTTCTTTTGCTTGACGACGAGAAAACCTTTTAAGTTTGGCATGGTAAAAGCATTGCTTTTTATTTTTTCATAACCATTTATGGCACCTAAGGCCGGAGAAACCTCTAGAAAGAGGAAAGGGAAGGCAAAAGCTTCCACCTCCGAATCATTGGAGATGGAGAGATTCATCTCAAAGGTCCATCAAGACCACTTCTATGAAGTTGTGGCCAAGAAGAAGGTGATCCCTGAGGTCCCTTTCATTCTCAAGAAAAATGAGTATCCGGAGATCCGATATGAGATCCGAAGAAGAGGTTGAGAAGTTCTTACTAACACCATTCAACAAGTCAGAATCTTAATGGTTCAAGAGTTCTATGCCAATGCATGGATCACTAGGAACCATGATCAAAGTATGAACCCGAATCCAAAGATTTGGCTTACAATGGTTTGGGAGAAATACTTAGATTTCAGTCCGAAAAATGTAAGGTTGGCATTCCACTTGTCAATTATGCAAGAAAACGCACGTCCCTACACTAGAAGGGTCAACTTTGATCAAAGGTTGGACTAAGTCCTCATGGACATATGTGTGGAAGGAGCTCAATGGAAAAGAGACTCGAGAGGCAATCCGGTTCAATTGAGAAGACCAGACCTTAAGCCTGTGGCTAGAGGATGGTTCGAATTCTTCTAACGCCCCATCATTCCTACTAGCAACCAATCTGAAGTAACTGTGGATCAGTCCATCATGATCCATAGTATCATGATTGGAAAGGAAGTAGAAGTTTATGAGATCATACCTTTAGAACTCTACAAGGTGGCTGACAAGTCATCCACTTTGGCAAGGTTAGCCTTTCCTCATCTCATTTGTCACCTATGCAATTTGGCTGAGATTGACATAGAAGGAGACATCCTCATTGAAGAGGACAAACCCATCACTAAAAAAAGAATGGAGCAAACAAGAGAGCCCATTCGTGGACCTCAACAAGAGCATGAGCAAGATCCTCATCAAGAAATCCTTGAGATGCCTTAAGGGATGAATTTTCCTCCACACAACTATTGGGAACAACTCAATTCCTCCTTGGAAGGCTTGAGTTACAACATGGACCAACTAAGGGTGGAGCACCAAGAGCACTCCATCATTCTCCATGAGATTAGAGAAGATCAAAGAGCTATGAGGGAGGAGCAACAGAGGCAAGGAAGAGACATAGAGGAGCTTAAGAGCACCATTGGATCCTCAAGAGGAAGATGCCACCCTCACTAAGGTGGACTCATTCCTTAATCTCATTGTCTATCTATTTTTTTGTTTTCGATTGTTATGCTTATTGTGTGATATATGTTTGTGTCTTCATTACATCATCATTAGTGTCAAGTGTCTATGTCTTAAAGCTATGAATAATTCCATGAATCCTGCACCTCTTTTAAATGAAAAATGTGCTTAAATACAAAAGAACAAGAAGTACTTGGATTTCAAATTTTATCTTGAAATTAGTTTAATTATTTTAATATGGTGGCAATACTTTTTGTTTTCTGAATGAATGCTTGAACAATGCATATTTTTGATAGTGAAGTTTATGAATGTTAAAATTGTTGGCTCTTGAAAGAATGATGAACAAAGAGAAATGTTATTAATAATCTGAAAAATCATGAAATTGATTCTTGAAGCAAGAAAAAGCAGTGAAAAAAAAAGTGGCGGAAAAAAAAAGAAAAAGAAAGAAAAAGAAAAAGCAAGCAGAAAAAGCCAATAGCCCTTTAAACCAAAAGGCAAGGATAAAAAGGATCCAAGGCTTTGAGCATTAATGGATAGGAGGGCCCAAGGAAATAAAATCCAGGCCTAAGCAACTAAATCAAGCTGTCCCTAACCATGTGCTTATGTCATGAAGGTCCAAGTGAAAAGCTTGAGACTGAGTGGTTAAAGTCGTGATCCAAGGCAAAAAGAGTGTGCTTAAGAACTCTGGACACCTCTAACTAGGGACTTTAGCAAAGCTGAGTCACAATCTGAAAAGGTTCACCCAGTTATGTGTCTGTGGCATTTATGTATCCGATGGTAATACTGGAAAACAAAGTGCTTAGGACGACGGCCAAGACTCATAAAGTAGCTGTGTTCAAGAATCAACATACTGAACTAGGAGAATCAATAACACTATCTAAACTTCTGAGTTCCTATAGATGCCAATCATTCTGAATTTCAAAGGATAAAGTGAGATGCCAAAACTGTTCAGAGGCCAAAAGCTACTAGCCCTGTTCATCTAATTGGGACTAAGTTTCATTAATATTGTGAGATTTATTGTATGTTCTCTTCTTTTTTAAATTGGGGACAAGCAACAATTTAAGTTTGGTGTTGTGATGAGCGGATAATTTATACCCTTTTTGGCATTGTTTTTAGGTAGTTTTTAATATGTTTTATTCACTTTTTAGTATATTTTTATTAGTTTTTAAGAAAAATTCACATTTCTGGACTTTACTATGAGTTTGTGTGTTTTTCTGTGCTTTTAGGTATTTTCTGGCTGAAATTGAGGGACCTGAGCAAAAATCTTATTCAGATTCTGACAAAGGAATGCTGATGCTGTTGGATTCTGACCTCCCTGCACTCGAAATGGAATTTTTAGAGCTACATGAGTCCAAATGGCGCGCTCTCACTTGCGTTGAAAAGTAGACATCCAAGGCTTTCCAGCAATATATAAGAGTCTATACTTTGCCCGAGTTTAGACGACGCAAACTGGCGTTTAACGCCAGCTTTCTGCCCTATTCTGGCATTAAACGCCAAAAACAAGTTACAAACTGGCGTTTAACTCCAAGGAAGACCTCTACACGTGAAAGCTTCAATGCTCAGCCCAAGCACACACCAAGTGGGCCCGAAAGTGGATTTCTGCATCATTTACTCATTTCTGTAACCCTAGTAACTAGTTTAGTATAAATAGAACTTTTTACTATTGTACTAGGGGTTTTTTTCCCTATTTTCAAATTCATATGCCATTTGGGGAGGCTGGCCATTTGGCTATGCCTAGACCTTGTTCTTATGTATTTTCAACGGTGGAGTTTCTACACACCATAGATTAAGGTGTGGAGCTCTGCTGTTCCTCGAGTATTAATGCAAAGTACTATTGTTCTTCTATTCAATTCATGCTTATTCTTATTCTAAGATATTTATTCGCACACAAGAACATGATGAATGTGATGATTATGTGACACTCATCACCATTCTCACTAATGAACGCGTGATTGACAACCACTTCCGTTCTACATGAAAACAAGCTAGAATGTATATCTCTTGGGTTTTTAATCAACGATTCACATCGACTCTCCTCTGACAATGGGGCATCTGAATCCGAGATTAGAGTCTTTGTGGTATAGGCTAGAATCCATTGGCAGCATTTTTGAGATCCGGAAAGTCTAAACCTTGTATGTGGTATTAGGAGAAGGATCTGGGATGGGATTACTGTGACGAGCTTCAAACTCGCGACTGTAGGGCGTGGTGACAGACGCAAAAGGATAGTAAATCCTATTCCTTCACGATCAAGAACCAACAGCTGATTAGCCATACGATATCTGTGCATGGTATTTTTCATCCAAGACGAGCAATCGGACAGTTGATTAGCCGTACAGAAACCGTAGAGGACCATTTTCACTGAGAGGACGGGAAGTAGCCATTGACAACGGTGACACCCATCATACAGCTTGCCATGGAAAGGAGTATGAAGGATTGGATGAAGGTAGTTGGAAAGCAGAGATTCAAAAGAGATAAAGCATCTCCATACACTTATCTGAAATTCCCACCAATGATTTACATAAGTATCTCTATCTTTATTTTACATTTTATTTATCTTTTAATTATTAAAACTCCATAACCATTTGAATCCGCCTGACTGAGATTTACAAGGTGACCATAGCTTGCTTCAAGCCGACAATCTCCGTGGGATCGATCCTTACTCACGTAAGGTTTATTACTTTGACGACCCTGTGCACTTGCTGGTTAGTTGTGCGAAGTTGTGAAAAAGAGTGATATTGCAATTGTGCGTACCAAGTTGTTGGCGCCATTGAGATCACAATTTCGTGCACCAATGCACACGCACACCTTCTTTAGTCCACATAAAAAAGAGAGAGAGAGAGTCCCTTTGTGCGCACGCACTCTATTGTGCGCCGCACAATTTTAGGCACCCCCCTAGGCGCTGCGTTCGCACGCTTTGCGCGTTTGCACCCTTCCAACCTTTTGCTTCTGTGCGTCCGCACAGGTTGCGTTCTGGGCATTAACAGGACAGCCTGCCCTGTTGAGAGGCAGCCCTCTCTTTTCTTTTCTTCTCCATAGCAACCCTCTCCCTCTCTTTTCTGCCCATTCCCTCTCTTCCACGCCGCCGCCGGCCACCGGCGCTGTCAGCCACCGTCGGCCAAACATCATCTCTTTCTTTCTCTTACTTTTCTTCTTTTCTTTTTTTTTCTTTCTTTCTCTCCTTTTTTCTCTATTCACCACCAGTGAGTTCTCTCCTCCGGTGTTCTTTCCGGCGAACCCAACCGCCGTAATTTCGTAGTGGCTATAGGAAGTGCCATTGTTCTTCCCTTGTTCTCGTTCTCTTCAACTTCTATACCCAAGGTTTTTGTTCTCCCTTTCTAGCTATGTTTATATTTTTTTGCATTTACTTTCATTTCTTCTGTGTTGTCAAATTAAATTTGTTACTTTCCTTGTTGCTTCTTTGTATTGCAAAGTGTTGTTACTTGATATTTTGGGTTGGTTAGAATCAATTTTGTGCTTAATTGTGATGAACTTGCACATTGCATACCACATGTTCAATAAAATGCCTCAATGAATATCTTGTTTGATTCATATGACTTGGCCATCATATGCTTTCAATTTATCTTTTGTTAGGCATACACTACAAGGAAAACACCCATTTAGCCACACTTTTTTTAGACTACATTTGAAAAGCGTAGCCTATTCTAGGAATAGGCTACGCTTTTCTCTGTGTTTCCTTTTCATAGGAGAATAGGAAGCACATCCTAGAATAGGCTACGCTTTTCTCTGTGTTTCCTTTTCATAGGAGAATAGGAAGCACATTTGTGGCATCACTTGAAAAGTGTCTCCTTAGATATTATAAATATCACTTATAAAGCGTAGCCTTATCTTAAGAGCTATGGGTTCACTTTTTACACCAAAGAGAACACTTTTAAAAGGTAACTTATTTGTCAGGTTTTAGGTGTGCTTTAAAAATGATGCCTAATGTATTTCAAATTAAATGTTCAACACTTAGTAAATTTTTTTTTCACCACTCCAAGAGAAGACTCCGCCATCACCACTCACCACTATCGGCGTCACCACTCACCACTCCAGGAAGACTCTGCACTCACTCATCTTCACCACTCACGACGCCGTCACTCGTCTTCAACATACTGCCGCTTCTCTTTGCTGTGCGTTCACATCAGGACGACGCTGCACTCAACGGAAAGCCTCTCTTCATTCGCTCACCATCGTCGAGAAGGTATGCATCCACCTTCATTTGGTTTCTGAAATTTGAGAGGGTAGAGTTCCAATTTTAGGGTTTCAATTTAGAGGTTTGGTACAATAATCTGTGAACTCATGAATTGATGAACTCCGGTGTAGGAGAAATAATTGTTGTAGGTTTGTTCGCCACAAACCCTAGGTCCGTTCTTCTATTGTCTTAGCTTGCGATTTTTTCAGCTACATTTCGATTCAGTTCATACTTTTCTGTGATCAAGCTTATCGCCCATTTCATTGTTGGATCATTTAACGGCTTGAAAAATTATTAAAACTTAAATTTGTATCCTTTTATTTATGTTACTTGCTGATTGGGGTTGTTGTTACTTTGAAAATTCATCAACTTTGTTGTATTTTTCCTTGATCAAATGAACTTATTCAGAAATCTGGTGGCCAGTTTTGTGTTTTTTTATTATATATTTTTTCTAATGAAATATATGAATCTAAATGTTTTATGCTGAAGCAAATTGATGAGCTTAAGCAGTTAAAAGGCAGAGAGTGAAATAGAATTTCTCTAAAAAATTTAATCATGCGAACAATTTGGTGGATTGAGTTTAGAATTTTTTAACATGCGTTGTTGACTTCTCAGGAAGTGATTAGATGCATCCATGTTGGTTTCAAAACTTGTTGGTTTTTTCTGATTTGAATTCTTCTTTTTTCCTTGCGAGATTCATGGTTTGGATTTAAAATTTGGGCTGTTGTCAGATTTAATTAGTATAGATACTATGCGAATTTAATTTTTTTTATTCCAACTATTTGATCACTTGCTTGTTCCTGATTTGAGCTACAATAGTCAATAGGTTATTGAATTTAGAATGCTAAGTAATGCCATTCAAATAAGCTTAATGAATATCTCATATAATTGTTTCTGAATTCTAAAGAAAAAACTAGAGTCTGGACTCTATTTGGTTTGTGCATTGCTTCAAAACTTGTTGATTTTTTTTACTTTGGATTCTTCTTCTTTTTTCCTCATGAGAATCATGCTTTGGATTTGAATTTTGGGCTGTTATCAGATTGCTTGAGAAATAGATACTATACAAATTAAAATTTTTTTATTCCAACTGTTTTTTATCATTTGCTTGTTCCTGATTTGAGCTACAGTAGTCAATAGGTTATTGAATTTAGAATGCTAAGTAATTCCATTCAAATAAGCTTAATGAATATCTCATAAAGTAGCTTCACCTTCTTTAATTTTTCGTCTCTGGATGCCATTATTAATTACTTTTTCACCTTCATTTGGGCCTTACACACACACACAATCCCCTGCCATTTGTGGACTCCCTAATTGACCCCTTTCCCGATGCCCATGAGTCACCCCTACCCTGCTGCTTCTATAGTGATAATTGACCCCTTTCCCTTATCTGCTTTTATAGGCACAATTTAATTCCACTTTACATCTTCTTCTTTCCTATCCTTTTCTTTTTTAGGTGCTCTCTCTTTCATTTGGATTTGCTTCATGTTGTTGCAGTTCCTATTGTATTTTATTTAATTTTTTCCCCTTAAAATTCTCCTTTTGTTATTGTTCGTGTTAGACATAAAATTTTTACGAAGAAGAATTGAGATGTGTGATGTAGCAGCATCTATGATTTTTAGCTTTTTTTGTGACATTTCACTTTGATTTGTGTATGTCCTATTATTTTTCAAATAAGTTACCAACCTGAATTAAGTTTTCAAAATCAAGAGTTCTTCCTTTTATTTTCAGTTACTTAGTTACTCATGTTTTGGATTTGAATTTTGGGCTGTTATCAGATTGCTTGAGAAATAGATACTATGCAAATTAAAATTTTTTTATTCCAACTATTTGATCATTTGTTTGTTCCTCATTTGAGCTACAATAGTCAATAGGTTAATGAATTTAAAATGCTAAGTAATCCCATTCAAATAAGCTTAATGAATATCTCATAAAGTAGCTTCATCTTCTTTAATTTCTCGTCTCTGGATGCCATTATTAATTACTTTTTCACCTTCATTTGGGCCTTACACACACAGCCCCCTTCCATTTGTGGACTCCCTAATTGACCCTTTTCCTGATGCCCATGAGTCACCCCTACCCTGCTGCTTCTATAGTTATAATTGACCCCTTTCCCTAATCTGCTTTTATAGGCACAATTTTAATTATACTTTACATCTTCTTCTGTTCTATCCTTTTCATTTTTAGGTGCTCTCTCTATCATTTGGATTTGCTTCCTTTTGCTGTAGTTCCTTTTGTATTTTATTTAATTTTTTCCCCCTTAAAATTCTCCTTTTGTTCTTTTTGCTTTTGGACATAAAATTATTATGAAAAAGAATTGAGATGTGTGATGTAGCAGCATCTAAGATTTTTAGCTTTTTTTGTACCATTTCACTTTGATTTGTGTATGTCCTATTATTTTCCAAATAAGTAACTGACTTAAATTGAGTTTTGAAAAGCAAGATTTCTTCCTTTTATTTTCAATTACTCAGTTACTCATGCTTTAGATTTGAATAATGGGCTGTTATCAGATTCCTTTATGGTGACTTATATAGTATCCCCTGAATGTGATTGTTATTTTAAAGCAAAAGACTTTGGTTTATTTAATTTTTTATTCAAGCATAGTATGGTTTTGTTTCTTATTTTATGTTTTTGGTGATATGAAAAGAAGAGTAGTTTGAATTATGATATGGCGCTCGGATATTGTAGATGTTATTAATATGTTAATTACTTTTTTCTTGTTGTATTTTTTCAAATTATAATTATTTTTTTATATAATTATGCAGGATAATTCTGAAGATGCGAGTGAAGATTGAGATGCTTATCATGATGGTTTATTGACAAAGATGGAAATTGAAAGACGATGTATGGTTAATGATGATGATGTCTTTTATTAGAAGCTAAGATACATTTATATGATATAATATTTTGGTTTTTTCTAGTTTATTAGTAGTAAACTCTAAGTGCATTATATGAGTATACTTATTCCACTTTGAGATGTATGAATACTCAAATTTATGATCATCCCAATATTTTTGGTTCATTATATAATTATACTTTGTTTCAGTATAATTTTTATTTTTAAAGATTATTGTATGGTATTATTATATATGTATTCATTTTTTATTTTATAATAATTAACTAATTTAATTAAAAATACAGGATTATATATATAATTATATTCTCAAATATTAGATTTTAGATAAAAAAGTTGTTAGAAATTTCTGTTTATATATATATATATATAACAGAAATTTAAATAAAATGAGGGACAAAAAGCGTACCTTATTCTCAAAAACCAGAAGCGTAGCCTTTGATACAGAAAAGCGTAGCCTTTGAGAATAGGCAACACTAGTATAGGCATCGCCAACAAAAGTGTCTCCGAAGCCTAAAAAGCGTAGCCTTTTCCTAAGGCATCATTTTTTTTTTCATTTTTAGCTACACTTTTCAAGTGTACCTGAATGGGTGTTTTTCTTGTAGTGACATCGTATGAATTGTGCAACTTCATTTGTGAATTTTGATGTTGATCATATTGTTTTATCAATACATCTTGTTTGTTTGTATTTGTGATTACCACTTGTTGAGGATGAACAATTGACTATTACTTTTTGGTGCTTGCTTGAAGTTGTTTACAGTTCTATATTTTATATTTGCAACTTGAGCACTTAGTTGTGAAGCTTTGAACTTTGAGTTGCCTTAAGAATGTGATTGCCGTTGTTTGCGACCAGTGTGTGTGTTCCAACCGCGCGTAACATTGGAATATACACACTGCCATTCTTGTGAATCACACTATCTTCAAGCTTCAAAACTAATAAATTAGTTTTCTTGACTTTATTAAGTGCTTCCTCATTGTTCTAAGATTGTTGTTGTCCTATGACCTTGATGTTTTCTGTTTTCGTTTTAGGATGCGCAAGAAGGGTAAGAAACTGGTAACTCTACCGGTTGTACAACCTACAACCCACGCATCAAGATCATATTTCATGGATCACCCGAGTAATAGCCCAGACATCTTAATCAACCGTAGAGCCAAGTTCCAATATGACAAATTTGAGAAAAGCTCAATTAATTGGGAACGAACGCTCAAAGTTCCGATCAAGTACAAAACGGTCATCCATGAGCGATCGCCTCACTTCATTGGGAGTTTATAAAGGAAGACCCAATTGAAGTCAATGAAACCTTGGTGCAGGAATTCTACAACAACTACCAAAATTGGGAAGCGGAGTCGGTATTCCTCCAGGTGAAGAGGTTGGATACTTCCAACCGAGCTTTCGAAGTTATTCTGAAGATTCCCCACATTCTGCCCAAGAATGATGACCATTCAAGGATCATGGCGAGTGTGTCCAAGGGGAGGATGTCCTTGACTCCCATACTTGCGAGAATTGGCCGTCCCGGTGCTTCATGGGAGTATAGCAAAAGGAGAAATTCTGTTCCCGCAACTATAGCTTACTCCAAGTTAAATGTTGAAGCTCGTATATGGCATCAAATTGTGGTGGATTACATTATTCCCAGCACCCATGCTACCCATGTGAGATTCAAGACTGCGTTGCTACTTTGGGTATTGTGGAAGGAAAGAACATAGCCATTGTGCCTTTAATACGCACATCGATATGGAAACTAATTCAGAAGAAGAACATCAACATCCCTTTTCCATCGATAGTGATGCGTCTAGCAACAACAGCGGGGGTAGAGTGGCGTCCGAGAGACATCATGTTCAGGGTCCCTAAAGGCAACAAATTCATTCCAAGGGGAGATTTGGAAAGATCCACAACCACAACACCCTTTGAGAGGAAAACACCAACAGCACCACCACCAAGTCTACCAACTTCGTCAACTGCTTTACCCGTCCTTTGACCTCTTCTAGAATTATTCGAAAACATCTTGTACGATATCCACCACAAGTTGCATTTGGAGCACATGTGTTTCGAGTGGATAGCGGCAAAACTAGAAGGAAGAGACCCCGGCTCACCACCTCAAGCTTCTTCCGAGCTAGCTGGGGAGGAGCATGATGAAGTTGACCAACCCACTTCTAAGTCTACCAGTGGAAGGTGGCCCCTCTTCATCCTCCCAGAGTATAAGTATGCATGGAGGACCGTGCACAACTTAAGTGTGGGGGAGGATCGATGATTCAAAGGGGGGTAAAATTTCTCTTTTCAAGGCACATTGCACTGTTTCTTGTAGTACCTTTTCTTTATCTTAAGTAGTTTTTTGTCCATTTCATCTTATTTGGTTGCCTGTAAATATTTCTTTATTATTTATGGATTAGTAGTTAGTATTTGCATCTTGCATGATAGAATGAATAAGTTGGTAAAACACCAAGGAACTTCCATCAAATCCTTTTTCTAGGGCGTACCATTGATTAAATTAAAGGAAATATTATGTTTACCAACTTGCTTGGAGTAATTTGTTTGTAGAACATGGAAAAGAGCTCGAACAGCATACCTTGTGTGTGATTTGCATGATATTTTTTATTGTGATCATTGACGAATGGATTTTTTATGGTTTAGAATTTCACAAATGAATTCTCGTTGCAAGTATAGTTTCTAAACCAATCACTAATCCTTTCATACAAAAGATTGTTTGTCACAAGTAACAAACCCCTAAAATTAATAACCGAAGTATTGAAACCTCGGGTCGTTTTCCCTAGGAATTGTAATGAAGTGTCTTGTTATTGGTTGTGATGTGTTTTGGGGTTTTGGATAAGAGACATGAAAGTAAATGGCAATGAAATTAAACTAACAACTATAAAGCTTTAGGCAAGATATGAGAACTAGAAGTTCTATCCTAGTTATCCTTCTCAATTGTGATGAGTATTGTTCATTGCTACCACTTAGTTAACCCTTACTAAAGAAAGGAAAGTCAAGTGGATGAATTGACTTGAGCCACAAGTCCTAGCCAACTCCCAAGGAAAGACTAGCTTTAGTGCACTCCAAACCAATTAGCAATCTCTCCAATTACCAATCAACAAAGGAATTAGATACCTCAAGTGTCACTAATTATTCTACCTAGGCCAAGAGGAACAAAATCTACACTAAAATTAAAAGAGACATTTCAACAAACACATAAAGTGCAATAGAAGTAAACATTATTAAATGCAAGAATTAAAGGAATCTATAACTACAAAAATAAGAGATCAACAATGGAAGAGCAAAGAAGACACATTTATTATGAATTACCTCTTATTGAATTGGAAGAAAATGGAAGGAACAATAGTAGGTCTACAACAATATATAAGAACAACATAAAGGAAATTATAACAAAAGAATAGAAGAAGGTGAATCTAACAACAAGGAATTGAGAAGTAGAAGTAGAAGAATGAATGAATGAAAACCTAGATCTAAGAACTAAGCCTAATCCTAATCCTAATTCTAGAGAGAAGTGAGAGCTTCTCTCTCTAGAAACTACTTCTAAAACTAAACTAAACTAATAGTAACTAACTGTAAAAGTATGAAAGTATATTCATTCCCCCTTCAATCCTTGGCTTAAATAGCATCAGAAATGAGTTGGATTGGGCCCACAAGGCTTCTAAAATCGCTGGCCACGTTTTGCTTTAAGTGAACTAGGTGACAGCAACGGTGCGTGCGCGTACTATGCGCGTGCGCGTACTATGCGCGTGCGCGCCACCATACTTGTAGCAACTATGGCAAATCTTATATCGTTTCGAAGCTCCGGATGTTAGCTTTCTAACTCAACTAGAACCGCATCATTTGGACCTCTGTAGCTCAAGTTATGGTCGTTTAAGTGCGAAGAGGTCGGCTTGACAGCTTTCCGGTTCTTTCATTTCTTCATGAGTTCTCCAACTTTACATGCTTTTTCTTCATTCCCTTGATCCAATCTTTGCCTCCTAAATCTGAAATCACTTAGCAAACATATCAAGGAATCTAATGGAATCAAGGTAAATTACATTTAGCTATTTTAAGACCTAAAAAGCATGTTTTCACTTTTAAGCACAATTGAAGGAGAATATACAAAACCATGCTATTTCATTGAATAAATGTGGGTAAAAGGTTATAAAATCCCCTAAAATCAATACAAGATAAACCGTCAAATTGGGGTTTGTCAATCATTGATTTGCATGATATTTTATGTCATGTATTTGTGTTTGGATATATTTAGCATGATTGAGGCCATGTTTTAATTATAAACTCACTAACCTATATGGCCAACCCTTGCATGCACCTTTGTGAACCCCCTTTAAGCCTATGAATCCCCTTTTTTTCTGATGATAGCACATTACTCATCTTAAGCAGAAAACCATTGATGTTCCCGAATTACTCTTTGATTAGCTTGGGTGGATTAGTGTGTAAATCCTAAGTATGGGGGAATTTTGGGAAACATTGGTGATAGAGGCATGAACTTATTGCAAAAAAAAAATTGTTTGGCTAGGTAATGCTCATGCATTTCATTAATGAAGACATATGCATTCATAGTTAATTTCTAAAAAAAAAAAAAACTTGTGCATAACAAAGTATGACATAAAGAGTTAAATAAAGGATGCATATGCCATGTTTGAAAAGAAAATGCATGAGCAAGGTGAAATAGAAAAAGAAAATAAAATGGGTAGATAGGTTGTAATAACATGTACATATAGGTGACATAGGATTAGGTAGACACTCAACCTAATCAAGGAACTAATTCTTTAAGTCCACTTATCCATATTTCATCCTACCTAAACCTAAACCCAAGCCCCATTACATCCCTCTAAAGACCTCATGATATTTGTTTTTCATGCATTAAATACTAGTTAATTGTTAGATGACCTACAAATCTTTGAAAAGCATGATAAAAGGAGAATTGAGTGATTAAACCCTAAACACTGAGCGAATTGAGTGGATACACATCCGGTGAGGGGTTCGATCGCTCAATTCTATGTTCTTACGCTTTATATTGTAACTTCTTGCAAGTTGTTTAATTGGATGCTTTTGAAAATTTTGATTCAACTCTTTGCATTGTCCCTAAAGCTTTCTTGTGATGGATTGGAATTTCGTGGTTTGTTTCTACCAACTCTCATTATAGTACATATTGGCAATTAGCCTTAGCATAGTTGCATGCATTTAAGTAGTTTATAGCATAAGTCATTTTCCCTTTCATCTATCACCTTTGGGTGTGTTTAGCATGAGGGCATGCTAGTGTTTAAGTGTGGGGGAATTGATGAATCCATATTTGATGATGATTTTTGGTTAGAATTTAATGGATTCCATCACAAAAACTTGCACTTATTCCCTTAAATAGCATGCTTTTGAACTTTCCTCCCAAATTGTGCTTGATTATGAAAATATGCTCTTTTGTGCTTAATTTGATCTATTTTATTCCATTTACCTTCCATTCAATGCCTTGATATTGTTTGTGAGTGATTTCAGGTGTATAAGGTCGAAATGGTTTGAAGAAGATGGGAGAGGAGCATACAAAGTGGAAGAAACATGAAGAATCAAAGGAGATGAGTTCAGAGACGTGTGCGTGCGCACAGGCCCTTGTGCGTCCGCACAGGAGCCCAAGCAGAGCGCGTGGACCATTTTGAGCATGTTGCGCATCCAGCCAAGCATCACCTAGTGTGTGTGCGCATAACTACTTGTGCGTACGCGCAGGATGGGATTTTTTGCAAAGTGTGCGGATGCACACGCCTGTGTTTCCGCGCATGACTTCATTAAAGAAGCACTTGACTCGCGATTTGAGGGCTTTGGAGGCCCACTTCTGATGTCTCTTAGCTCATATTGGAGGGGGAATGAAGGACATAATATAGCATATCATTATGTAGTTTTGAGGAGTAGTGGTAGAGGTTTTTAGTTTTAGTTTTCTCTAAGTTTTCATCTTCTCTATTAGGGTTTATCTTAGGGTTTTTCTTTCAAAGTGCCATTTCCATTTTTGATCTTGGATTTTGCTAATTTCATTGTAAGTATTCTCTTGTTATTGCTCTTTATAGTTACATTGTTATTACTCTTTCTTCTAATTCAAGTTATAGTTCAATTTTACCTTTCCTTTGCAATTTCAATTTCTTGTTGATGAATTTGATGTTTGATGTTTGTTCTATGCCTTCTTATGTTTTTCTTGTTGAGTGAGATCAATTGTTGCTTTTAGTTTCAAGTCATTTCTCATTTTTCTCATGTTCAAGCTTTTTGCCCACCAAGTGTTTGATAAAATGTCAAACATAGTTTTAGGCTAAATTTTTGTCTCTTGGCTTAGGTAAAGTGAGCAATTGGATTCCTAGAGTTGGAATGTCCAACATTTAGTGTCAATTCTTGAATTGTTAATTGTTCTTGTTCCCACTAACGCTAAGTTGTTGCTAAGGCAATTAGCAAGCAATTTAGGATTTGTGGGTTAAAAACACTTATGCTCATTTAACTTACCTTCCGATGTGAGGGTTGATCAAGTTAGACTAATCCAACATAATTGTCATAGTTGTGGTTCCAACAAGGAAAGGACCCTTAACTCATTCCAAGCCAAGACCCCTTTTTATGCTTTCAATCTTTTGTACATTGCTATGTTAATCTCTTTTATACTTTACGTGTTCATATTACATAGTCAGTTCTTTAATTTCTTTATTAGTTCAATCATTAAAATTTTGCATGTTCTTTTATTGCTTTATATGTTTATTTCTTCATTCACAACCCCTTTATCACTACAACCGGAATTTGTACACTCATTGCCCTTAAGTGATTCCTTGGGAGATGACCCGGGAGTCAATTACTCTCGATTTTAAATTGGTTTTGAGTTGTGTCATATCTTGTGAAATTTCAATTTGATCGGTGGCCGATTGTTGGGTTTGGTCCATTGATGAGCGGATAATTTATACGCTTTTTGGCATTGTTTTTAGGTAGTTTTTAGTAAGTTCAAGCTACTTTAAGGGATGTTTTCATTAGTTTTTATGTTAAATTCACATTTCTAGACTTTACTATGAGTTTTTGTATTTTTCTGTGATTTCCGGTAATTTCTGGTAGAAATTGAGGGACCTGAGCAAAACTCTGATAAGGAGACTGACAAAGGACTGCTGATGCTGTTGGAATCTGACCTCCCTGCACTCGAAATGAATTTTCTGGAGCTACAGAACCCCAAACGGCGCGGTCTTACAGGCGTTGGAAAGTAGACATCCAGAGCTTTCCAGTAATATATAATAGTCCATACTTTATTCGGGAATCGATGATGTAAACTGGTGCTCAACGCCAGTTCCATGTTGCTGTCTGGAGTAAAACGCCAGAAACACGTCACGACCCGGAGTTGAACGCCCAAAACACGTTACAACTTGGCGTTCAACTCCAAAAGAAGCCTCAGCTCGTGGATAGATCAAGCTCAGCCCAAACACACACCAAGTGGGCCCCGGAAGTGGATTTATGCATCAATTACTTACTCATGTAAACCCTAGTAGCTAGTCTAGTATAAATAGGATAATTTACTATTGTATTAGACATCTTTGGTCTCAGTTTTATTCCATTATTCATCTTAGGAGACTATTGATCACGTTTAGGGGGGCTGGCCTCACGGCCATGCCTGAACCTTTATCACTTATGTATTTTCAACAGTAGAGTTTCTACACTCCATAGATTAAGGTGTGGAGATCTACTGTACCTCGAGTATTAATGCAATTACTATTTTCTTCTATTCAATTCAACTTGTTCTTATTCCAAGATATTCGTTGCACTACAACTTGATGAATGTGATGATCCGTGACACTCATCATCATTCTCACCTATGAACGCGTGCCTGACAACCACCTCCGTTCTACATTAGACCGGACGCATATCTCTTGGATTGTTGACCCACGATGCATGGTCGACTCGCCTGACAACTGAGCTTCACGTTCCGTGGAATCAAAGTCTTCCTGGAAGCTAGAATTGATGGCGGCATTCATGAGAATCCGGAAAGTCTAAACCTTGTTTGTGGTATTCTGAGTAGGATTCAATGATCGAATGATTGTGACGAGCTTCAAACTCTCGAGTGCTGGGCGTAGTGACAGACGCAAAAGGACGAAGAATCCTATTCCAGTATGATCGAGAACCGACAGATGATTAGCCGTGCCGTGACAGAGCATGTGGTCGTTTTTCACTCAGAGGATGGGATGTAGCCATTGACAACGGTAATTCCCTACATACAGCTTGCCATGGAAAGGAGTAAGAAGGATTGGAAGGAAGCAGTAGGAAAGCAGACGTTCTAGAGCCATACAGTATCTCCATACGCTTATCTGAAATCCCTACCAATGAATTTTACATAAGTATTTCTATCCTATTTTATTTATCTTTTAATTATCTAAATATCTAATCCAATCACATTTGAATCCACCTGACTGAGGTTTACAAGATGACCATAGCTTGCTTCATACCAACAATCTTCGTGGGATCGACCCTAACTCACGTAAGGTATTACTTGGATGACCCAGTGCACTTGCTGGTCAGCTACACGGAGTTGTGACATATTATGAATTAAGATTAAAGCACCATGTTATTGGAGCCATTACCAGAGATCACAATTCCGCGTACCATCTATGCTTGCAACGTTTATCATCTTTTAGTGTGAAAATCCAAACCTATACGATTGGTCGTCCCCATCAGTTCTACAGCAACCATTACTATTCAACTTTGAGCATGCAAACCATTATGAACTTAGATTTGCAACGCCACCCACTAACCATCTCCCTTTTGCTCTTAAAGCCACAAAGATGTCTAAGTTGACCATCCGTTTGAAGCAAACCATATTCAAGGGGAATCATAAAGCTTAAGTATAAGGAATTAACCCATTTGAATGAAAGAATGGATGGTGATGGCTTGGGGAGAGGTATTTCCAATGTCCTTGCAAGCTCTACTCCCTTGTGTTCTTCCTTAATTACCTCTACCTCTTTACAAACTTCTTCAATTTCAATCTTTTTTTTGTCAATTTCATCTAACTCTTCTCCATCGCTCAAGTCATAGATTAGAGGATTAGAGAAATCTACCTCCAAATTGCTCTCTATCTCATTGGGAGAAGGTTCTTCAAGTTCAATGGATTCACCACCAAGAAGGTTTGATGCATGATCTTCATCACCAAAGGAACTCATTTCTTCCTTTATTCCTTCCAAGTCTTTATTCAAAAATTATTTTGGAGGTTGTGCACTCTCCTCCTCGACATCAAATTCAATCTCCTTGGATGGGTTTTCTATGACTTTAGATTCCAATGGCGGTTTCGCATCTCCTAAATCTTCAACCACTTCTTCCTCTTCCTTAATAATCGTAGGTTCGTCCAATTGTTCTAACACAAAAAAACATTCCTCATTTTCCACTAGAGTTTCCAATCTCTCCTTCATGCTATGCTCTTCAATTGATTCTCCACATGTGGCCGTGGGAGTGCTTTGAGTGTTAAAGCATTGGGAGGCTAATCGGTTTACCACATCATTCAAGGTGGCCATGGATTCTACTACCTCCCGTTGCATTTATCTTTGTTTATGAAGGCATAAATTGAGAGGATCATCCTTGGGGCTTGGGGTGGATAGGATGGTTCATTATTTTGGAGGAAGGGTTCAAAATAGGAAGGTGGTTCTTCTTGGTAGGGTTGTGGCGGTTCAACACTCTCCAATGTTTCTACTCGTTGCACAACATACTCTATGGTGGCTTGAAGCCGGTCCATTGATTCCTTGAGGTGGTCTCTTGACTCTTGTTCTAACTTGCTAAGGTAAGCAAGATCATCATGCTCTCGGATTGATGGACATGAATATTCTTCCATGTGAGGTTGTGGTTGAAAGTAAAATTCGTCTTGTGGTTGAAAATTTTCATACATTGAAGGTGGTTCTTCTTGGTCATAGTATGGAGGTGGTTCTTGGAAGTGTAGAGATTGTGGTGGTGGTTCTATACGTGGTTCATATGCCTCATATGGTTGTTGGTATGGTGGGTAAGAATTAGGGTCATGTGGATATGGTTGGTGGTATGAGGCTTGTGAGTATGGTTGATGATTATGTTGAGGATATGGCTCATAGGCATATGGTGGTGGTTCTTGAAAGTCACAAGGAGGTCCACCATAACCATTGGATTGATATGCATCATGGAATGGCTCTTGTTCATAGTGTATTGGTAGAGGTTGTTGCCATGAGGATTGATCATGTATATATGGCTCTTCCCACCTTTGATTATCTCATCCTTGATACGCATCCTCATTGAAGCTTCCATTGCCTACAACATAGTTGTAATCACACTCATAGCCAAAGTGAGAATTCATAGTATCAAGAGAAAATAGAAGCAAAAGCTAATAAGAAATAATGAAACAAAGTCCTAAAACTAGCAACAACTCAACAAGCAATCCAAAAAGCAAGCTATTCACAATATTCACATATGTACAATAACCAATAATACAACACCATTGTAATTCCCCGGTGATGAGCGGATAATTTATACGCTTTTTGGCATTGTTTTTAGGTAGTTTTTAGTAAGTTCAAGCTACTTTTAGGGATGTTTTCATTAGTTTTTATGTTAAATTCACATTTCTGGACTTTACTATGAGTTTGTGTATTTTTCTGTAATTTCAAGTAATTTCTGGCTGAAATTGAAGGACTTGAGCAAAACTCTGAAAAAGGCTGACAAAAGGACTGCTGATGCTGTTGGAATCTGACCTCCCTGCACTCAAAATGGCTTTTCTAGAGCTACAGAACTCACAATGGCTCGCTCTCAACGGCGTTGGAAAGTAGACATCCAGAGCTTTCCAGCAATATATAATAGTTCATACTTTATTCGGGAATTGATGACGTAAAGTGGCGCTCAACGCCAAGTACATGATGCTGTCTAGAGTCAAACGCCAGAAACACGTCACGACCCAGAGTTGAACGCCAGAAACACGCTATAACTCGGCGTTCAACTCCAATAAAAGCCTCAGCTCGTGGATAGATCAAGCTCAACCCAAACACACACCAAGTGGGCCCCAGAAGTGGATTTATGCATCAATTACTTTCTCATGTAAACCCTAGTAGCTAGTTTAGTATAAATAAGACTTTTTACTAGTGTATTAGTAGTCTTTTTGGGGGGACCACGTTTCATCTTGGGACGATTAGTTCTCAGGTCTGGGGGCTGGCCTCTTGGCCATGCCTGAACCTTTCACTTATGTATTTTCAACGGTGGAGTTTCTACACACCATAGATTAAGGGTGTGGAGCTCTGCTGTACCTCAAGTTTCAATACAATTACTATTATTTTCTATTCAATTTGCTTTTATTCTTATTCCAAGATATACGTTGCACTTCAACTTGATAAATGTGATGATCCATGACACTCATCATCATTCTCACCTATGAACGCGCGTGACTGACAACCACTTCCGTTCTACCTTAGGCCGGGCGCATATCTCTTAGATTCCCCAACAGAATCTTCGTGGTATAAGCTAGATAGATGGCGGCATTCATGGGAATCCGGAAAGTCTAACCTTGTCTGTGATATTCCGAGTAGGATTCCGGTATTGAATGACTGTGACGAGCTTCAAACTCCTGAAGGCTGGGCGTTAGTGACAGACGCAAAAGAATCAAGGGATTCTATTCCAACCTGATTGAGAACCGACAGATGATTAGCCATGCTGTGACAGGGCATAGGACCATTTTCACTGAGAGGATGGGATGTAGCCATTGACAACAGTGATGCCCTACATACAGCTTGCCATGGAAAGGAGTAAGAAGGATTGGATGAATGTAATAAGAAAGTAGAGATTCAAGAGGAGCACAGCATCTCCATACGCCTATCTGAAATTACCACTATTGATTTACATAAGTATTTCGATCCTATTTTATTTTCTGTTTATTATTTATTTTCGAACTTATCATAAACCATTTTAATCCGCCTAACTGAGATTTACAAGGTGACTATAGCTTGCTTCATACCATTACAAGGTGACCATAGCTTGCTTCATACCAACAATCTCTGTGGGATCGACCCTTACTCACGTAAGGTATTACTTGGATGACCCAGTACACTTGCTGGTTAAGTTGAACGGAGTTGTGTCCACATATAGTCAATAGCCAATAAATAAATCTCATGCAAATACAAAGAGGATCACAATTTCGTCCACCAAGTTTTTGGCGCCGTTGCCGGGGATTGTTTGAGTATGAACAACTGACGGTTCATCTTGTTGCTCAGATTAGGTAATTTTCTTTTCAAAATCTTTCAAAATTCTTTTTCAAAATTTTCTTTTCTTTTTCGTTTTTTTTTTCAAAAAGACTTTTGAAAAAAAAAATAATAAAAATACAAAAAAATTATAAAAACATAAAAAAAATCAAAAAAATATTTTGTGTTTCTTGTTTGAAGTTTTGAGTCAATTTTTAAGTTTGGTGTCAATTGCATGCTTTAAAAAAAATTTTCTTACATTTTTCGAAAATTCATATATTCATGGTGTTCTTCATGATCTTCAAGTTGTTCTTGACAAGTCTTCTTGTTTGATCTTGATGTTTTCTTATTTTGTGTTGTTTGTTATTTTTCATATGCATTTTTTGTTTGTTAGAGTCCATGCATTAAAGACTTCTAAGTTTGGTGTCTTGCATGTTTTCTTTGCATAAAAAACTTTTCAAAAATATGTTCTTGATGTTCATCATGATCTTCAAAGTGTTCTTGGTGTTCATCTTGACATTCATAGTATTCTTGCATGCATTCCTTGCTTTGATCCAAAAAGAAAAGAGAAAAACACAATTATGACGTTTTAATTTTAATTGTTTTTCTCTCTCATAATTAAAATTTCAAAAATAAAAAAAAAATATCTTTTCCTTATTTCCCTCCAAATTTTCAAAATTTTGGGTTGACTTGGTCAAAAATTTTTAAAATTAGTTGTTTCTTACAAGTCAAGTCAAAATTTCAATTTTAAAAATCTCATCTTTTTAAATTCTTTTTCAAATTATTTTCAAAATCTTTTTCTTATCTTTATATCAAATTTTCGAAAACTCACTAACAATTAATGTGATTGATTCGAAAATTTGAAGTTTGTTACTTTCTTGTTAAGAAAGGTTCAATCTTTAAGTTCTAGAATCTTATCTTGTAGTTTCTTGTTAGTGAAGTAAGTAATTTTAAATTTAATCTTTTTCAAACATATCTTATCATATCTTTTTCAAAATTTTATCTTTTTCAAAAATTTAATTTCAAAATATCTTATCTAACTTCTTATCTTCTTATCTTTTCAAATTTGATTTTAATATCTTTTTCAACTAACTCTTTGACTTTGTGTTTGTTTCTTATCTTTTTCAAAACCACCGAACTACTTTTTCCTCTCTAATTTTCGAAAATATCTCATCTCTTTTTCAAAAAA
>NC_029776.3:71181558-71185579 GCF_000817695.3 Arachis duranensis | reverse complement strand
AAGAGAATGCTTGGTGACTTCACAAAACCAACGTCCAAATTTGATGGAAGAAGCATCTCCTTTCCTGCCATTGGAGCCAATAATTTTGAGCTGAAACCTCAGCTAGTTGCCTTAATGCAATAAAACTGCAAGTTCTATGGACTTCCATCTGAAGATCCTTATCAGTTTTTAACTGAGTTCTTGCAGATCTGTGAGACTGTTAAGACGAATGGAGTAGATCCTGAAGTCTACAAGCTCATGCTTTTCCCTTTTGCTGTAAGAGACAGAGCTAGAATATGGTTGGATTCACAACCTAAGGATAGCCTAGACTCCTGGGAGAAGCTGGTCACGGCCTTCTTGGATAAATTCTTTCCTCCTCAAAAGTTGAGCAAGCTTAGAGTGGATGTTCAGACCTTCAAACAAAAAGATGGTAAATCCCTCTATGAAGCTTGGGAAAGATACAAGCAATTGACCAAAAGGTGTCCATCTAACATGTTTTCAGAATGGACCGTATTAGATATATTCTATTATGGTCTATCTGAGTTTTCAAAAATGTCATTGGACCATTCTGCAGGTGGATCCATCCACCTAAAGAAAACACCTGCAGAAGCTCAAGAACTCATTGACATGGTTGCAAATAACCAATTCATGTACACTTCGGAGAGGAATTCCGTGAATAATGGGACACCTCAGAGGAAAGGAGTTCTTGAAATTGATGCTCTGAATACCATATTGGCTCAGAACAAAGTGTTGACTCAGCAAGTCAACATGATCTCTCAAAGTCTGAATGGATGGCAAAATGCATCCAACAGTACTAAAGAGGCAGCTTCTGAAGAAGCTTATGATCCTGAGAACCCTGCAATGGCAGAAGTTAATTACATGGGTGAACCTTATGGAAACACCTATAATTCATCATGGAGAAATCATCCAAATTTCTCGTGGAAGGATCAACAAAAGCCTCAACAAGGCTTTAACAATGGTGGACGCAATAGGCTGAGCAATAGCAAGCCTTTTCCATCATCTTCTCAGTAACAGACAGAGAATTTTGAACAAAACACTTCTAATTTAGCCAATCTAGTCTCTGATCTGTCAAAGGCCACTTTCAGTTTCATGAGTGAAACAAAATCCTCCATCAGAAATCTGGAGGCACAAGTGGGCCAGCAGAGTAAGAAAGTCTTTGAAACTCTTCCCAGTATTCTCCCAAGCAATACAGAAGAGAATCCAAAAGGAGAGTGCAAGGCCATTGATGTAATCAATATGGCTGAATGCACAAGGGAGGAGGAGGATGAAAATCCTAGTAAGGAAGACCTCCTGGGACATCTCTCAAGCAAGAGGGAGTTTCCTATTAAGGATCCAAAGGAATCTGAGGCTCATATAGAGACCATAGAGATTCCACTAAATCTCCTTCTACCATTCATGAGCTCTGAAGATTATTCTTCCTCTGAAGAGGATGAAGATGCGACTGGAGAGCAAGTTGCTCAATATTTAGGAGCTATCATGAAACTGAATGCCAAGTTGTTTGGTAATGAGACTTGGGAAAGTGAACCTCCCTTGCTCATTGGTGAACTAGACACCTGGATTCAGAAAATTTTACCTCAAAAGAGACAAGATCCTGGCAAGTTCTTAATACCTTGTACCATAGGCACCATGACCTTTGAAAAAGCTCTATGTGATCTGGGGTCACGGATAAATCTTATGCCACTCTCTGTAATGGAGAAGCTGGGGATCATTGAGGTATAACCTGCCTTGTTCTCATTACAATTGGCAGACAAGTCATTAAGACAAGCTTATGAAGTAGTAGAGGACGTGTTAGTAAAGGTTGAAGGCCTTTACATCCCTGCTGATTTCATAATATTAGACACTGGGAAGGAAGAGGATGAATGCATCATCCTTGGAAGACCTTTCTTAGCTACAGCAGGAGCTGTGATAGATGTCAACAGATGTGAATTAGTCCTTCAATTGAATAGGGACTACCTGGTGTTTAAGGCACATGGCCATCCCTCTGTGACAAAAGAGAGTGAGCACAAAGAGCTTCTCTCATTTCAGAGTCAAGAAGAGCCCCCACAGTCAAACTCTAAGTTTGGTGTTGGGAGGCCACAACCAAACACTATGTTTGGTGTTAAGACCCCATATCCAAACTCTAAGTTTGGTGTTGGGACTATACAACATTGACCTGATCACCTGTGAGGCTCCATGAGAGCCCACTGTCAAGCTAATGACATTAAAATAGCACTTGTTGGGAGGAAATCCAATTTTATTTATCTAATTTTTATTTTATTTTATTGTTATTTTGTGTTTTATTAGGTACATGATCATGTGGAGTGACGAAAAAAAAATATAAAAATTAAAAACAAAATCAAAAACAGCAGAAGAAAAATCACACCCTGGAGGAAGGACAGACTGGCGTTCAACGCCAGTAAGGAGCATCTGGCTGGCGTTCAATGCCAGAACAGAGCATGAATCTGGCGCTGAACGCCCAAAACAAGCATCATTCTGGCGTTTGAACGCCAGGAATATGCCTTGAGAAAAGCTGGCGCTGAACGCCAGTAACAAGCATGGAACTGGCGTTCAACGCCAGAAACATGCTACACATGGGCGTTGAACGCCCAGAACATGCTACACATGGGCGTTGAATGCCCAGAACGTGCATCACCTCGGTGTTTAAACGGCAGAATGGTATGCAAAGGCATTTTGCATGCCTATTTGGTGCAGGGATGTAATTCCTTGACACCTCAGGATCTGTGGACCCCACAGGATCACCTCAGGATCTGTGGACCCCACAGGATCATCTCAAGATCTGTGGACCCCACAGGATCCCCACCTAACATATTCCCACCTTACCTCCTAATCCTATAACACTCTTCCCCATGTCACACTTGCCAGCAACTTCAATCTCTCTTCCCAATTACCCCCTTCACCACTCACATCCATCCACTCTTCCCCATAAACCCCACCTACCTTCAAAATTCAAAAACACTTTCCCACCCAAACCCACCCTACATGACCGAACCTACCCTCTCCCTTTTCCCTATATATACCCTTCCATTCTACTTCATTTTCACACAACACAAACCTCCTCTTCTACACCTTGGCCGAAACACCATCCCTCACTCTCATCCATATTTTCTTCTTCTTCTTCTTCTTCTTCTTCTCTTCTTTCTTCTCTTGCTCGAGGGCGAGCAATATTTTAAGTTTGGTGTGGTAAAATTATAAGCTTTTTGTTTTTCCATTACCATCAATGGCACCTAAGGCTGGAGAATCCTCTAGAAAAGGAAAAGTGAAGACAAAAGCTTCCACCTCCGAGTCATGGGACATGGAAATATTCATCTCCAAAAGCCATCAAGACCACTTCTATGATGTTGTGGCAAAGAAGAAGGTGATCCCTGAGGTCCCTTTCAAGCTCAAGAAAAATGAGTATCCGGAGATCCAACATGAGATCTGAAGGAGAGGTTGGGAAGTCCTAACCAACCCCATGCAACAAGTCAGAATCTTAATGGTTCAAGAGTTCTATGCCAATGCATGGATCACTAGGAACCATGATCAAAGTATGAACCCGAGTCCAAAGAATTATCTCACAATGGTTCGGGGGAAATACTTAGATTTTAGTCCGGAGAATGTGAGGTTGGCGTTCCACTTGCCCAAGATGCAAGGAGATGTACGCCCCTACACTAGAAGGGTCAACTTTAATCAAAGGTTGGACCAAGTCCTAATGGACATATGTGTGGAAGGAGCTCAATGGAAAAGAGACTCCAAAGGCAAGCCAGTTCAACTAAGAAGACTGGACCTCAAGCCTGTGGCTAGAGGATGGTTGGAGTTCATTCAGCGTTCCATCATTCCCACTAGCAACCGATCTGAAGTTACTGTGGATCGGGCCATCATGATTCATAGCATCATGATTGGAGAGGAAGTAGAAGTTCATGAGGTCATCTCCAATGAAATCTACAAAATAACCGAAAAGCCCTCCACCATGGCAAGGCTAGCTTTTCCTCACCCTATTTGCCATCTATGTTACTCAGCTGGAGTTATCATAGAAAGAGACATC
>NC_029776.3:71180741-71181235 GCF_000817695.3 Arachis duranensis | reverse complement strand
TTGGCTCTTGAAAGAATGATGAACAAAGAGAAATGTTATTGACAATCTGAAAAATCATGAAAATTGATTATTGAAGCAAGAAAAAGCAGTGAAAAGTAAAAAGCTTGCGAAAAAAAAATGGCGAAAAAAAATAATAGAAAGAAAAAGAAAAAGCAAGCAGAAAAAGCCAATAGCCCTTAAAACCAAAAAGCAAGGGTAAAAAGGATCCAAGGCTTTGAGCATCAATGGATAGGAGGGCCCAAGGAAATAAAATCCAAAAAAAAGCAGGTAAATCAAGCTGTCCCTAACCATGTGCTTGTGTCATGCAGGTCCAAGTGAAAAGCTTGAGACTGAGTGGTTAAAGTCGTGATCCAAAGTAAAAAAGTGTGCTTAAGAGCTCTGGACACCTCTAATTGGGGACTCTAGCAAAGCTGAGTCACAATCTGAAAAGGTTCACCCAGTCATGTGTCTGTGGCATTTATGTATCCGGTGGTAATACTGGAAAACAAAGTGCT
>NC_029776.3:71143305-71180732 GCF_000817695.3 Arachis duranensis | reverse complement strand
CGGTGGTAATACTGGAAAACAAGATGCTTAGGGTCACGGCCAAGACTCATAAAGTAACTGTGTTCAAGAATCAACATATTGAACTAGGAGAATCAATAACACTATCTAAAATTCTAATTTCCTATAGATTCCAATCATTCTAAACTTCAAAGGAAAAAGTGAGATGCCAAAACTGTTCAGGAGCAAAAAGCTACAAGTCCCGCTCATCTAATTAGAATTAATATTCATTGATATTTTGGAATTTATAGTATATTCTCTTCTTTTTATCCTATTTTATTTTCAGTTGCTTGGGGACAAGGAACAATTTAAGTTTGGTGTTGTGATGAGTGGATAATTTATACGCTTTTTGGCATTGTTTTTAGGTAGTTTTTAGTAAGTTCAAACTAATTTTAGGGATGTTTTCATTTGTTTTTATGTTAAATTCACATTTCTGGACTTTACTATGAGTTTGTGTGTTTTTTTATGATTTTAGGTATTTTCTGGCTGAAATTGAGGGACCTAAGCAAAACTCTGATAGGAGGCTGACAAAAGACTGCTGATGGTGTTGGAATCAGACCTCCCTGCACTCGAAATGGATTTTCTAAGGACTGCTGATGCTGTTGGAATCTGACCTCCCTGCACTCAAAATGAATTTTCTGGAGCTACAGAACTTTAAATGGAGCGCTCTTAACGTCGTTGCAAAGTAGACATCTAGAGCTTTCCAGCAATATATAATAGTCCATACTTTATTCGGGAATTGATGACATAAAGTGGCGCTCAACGCCAAGTACATGCTGCTGTCTGGAGTCAAACGCCAGAAACACGTCACGACCCGGAGTTGAACGCCAAAAATACGTTACAACTTGGCGTTCAACTCCAAAAGAAGCCTCAGTTCGTGTAAAGATCAAGCTCAGCCCAAACATACACCAAGTGGGCCCGGATGTGGATTTATGCATCAATTACTTACTTCTGTAAACCCTAGTAGCTAGTTTAGTATAAATAGAACTTTTTACTAGTGTATTAGACATCTTTGTAGTATAAATAAGATTTTTTACTAGTGTATTAGTAGTCTTTTTGGGGGGGACCACGTTTCATCTTGGGACGATTAGTTCTCAGATCATGGGGGCTGGCCTCTCGGCCATGCCTGAACCTTTCACTTATATATTTTCAACGGTGGAGTTTCTACACACCATAGATTAAGGGTGTGGAGCTCTGCTGTACCTCAAGTTTCAATACAATTACTATTATTTTCTATTCAATTCTCTTTTATTCTTATTCCAAGATATACGTTGCACTTCAACTTAATGAATATGATGATCCATGACACTCATCATCATTCTCACCTATGAACGCGCGTGACTGACAACCACTTCCGTTCTACCTTAGGCCGGGCGCATATCTCAGATTCCCCAACAGAATCTTCGTGGTATAAGCTAGATAGATGGCGGCATTCGTGGGAATCCGGAAAGTCTAACCTTGTCTGTGGTATTCCGAGTAGGATTTCGGGAATCTGGAAAGTCTAACCTTGTCTGTGGTATTTCGAGTAGGATTCCGGTATTGAATGACTGTGACGAGCTTCAAACTCGATCCTATTTTATTTTCTGTTTATTATTTATTTTTGAACTTATCATAAACCATTTAATCTGCCTAACTGAGATTTACAAGGTGACCATAGCTTGCTTCATACCAATAATCTCTGTGGGATCGACCCTTACTCACGTAAGGTATTACTTGGATGACCTAGAACACTTGCTGGTTAAGTTGAACGGAGTTGTGTCCACATATAGTCAATAGCCATTAAATAAATCTCATGCAAATACAAAGAGGATCACAATTTCGTCCACCACCCGGCAATGGCGCCATTTTGATGATTGGATTTTTGTGTGGTCTAGAATTTCCCAAATGAAAACTCATTGCAAGAATAGTTTCTAAACCAACAATAATCCTTTCATACAAAAATTTAGTTGTCGCTAAAACAAACCCCAATGAAAATAACCGAAGTATTCAAACCTTGGGTCGTTCTCCCTAGGAATTGCAATAAAGTGTTCTTCCTCTTGGTTATGAAGTATGTTTGGGGTTTTTGAGATAAGAAACAAGAAAAGCAAATTACAAAAGAAATAAACTAGAAAGTAAGAAAGCTCTTGGCAAGGTATGAGAACTAGAAGTCCTATCCTAGTTATCCTTATCAATTGTGATGAGAATTGTTCATTGCTTCCACTTAGTTAACCTCTAACCATGGGGGAAAGCCAAGTGGATGAATTAACTTGGCATCACAAGTCCTAGCCAAATCCTAAGGAAAGACTAGGCTTAATGGCATTCAAGTCAATTAGCAATCTCTAATTACCAATCAACAAGACAGTTTGATAACTCAAGTGTCACTAATTACTCTACCTAGGCCAAGAGGAACAAAATCTAACTCATGACTAAAAGAAGCATTTCAACAAACACATAGAAGGTAATAAAGGCAAACATTATTAATTGTAAGAATTAGAGGAATCTACAACTACAAAAGCAAGAGATTAACAATAGAAAGGCAAAACAATTATGAAACAACAAAGAACTTACCAATTGCATTGAGAAGAAATGTAGATCTACAAGAGAATTCATAAAGCAAAAGGAAAATTGAAGCAAGAGAAGAAGTAGATCTAGATCTAAGAAATTAACCTAAACCAAATCCTAATTCTAGAGAGAAGAGAGAGCTTCTCTCTCTAGAAACTAACTCTAACTACTTCTCTAACTAAACTATGTCCTAATGTGTGAAGTGATGCTAATGTGTTGACTCCCCTTGAATTCTGCCTTAAATAGCCTCAGAAGTAAGTTGGATCTGGCCTGGCAATCCCAGAATTCGCCCCCAGTGTTTTGCCTTTAAGTGAGTCACGTGCGAGCATCGACGCATACGCGCCATGTACACGAACGCGTCGCTTAGCAATTTCCTATCCACGCGTATGAGTCATGTACGCGTACACGTCGCCATACGACTTCACAATCCACGCCTGCATGTCTGTTGCACGTGCACATCGATCTCAGCATCCCAAATCCTTGATTTTCCATGATTTCTCCACTTGCATGATTTTCCTCTTCATCTTTTGATCCATTCCTTGCCTTCCCAATTGGAATTCACTAACAAACATATCAAGGCATCTAGTGGAATCAAAGGTGAATTAAATTTAGCTAATTAAGGTTCGAAAAGCATGTTTTCACACTTAAGCACAATTTAGGAGACAATCATGAAACCATGCTATTTCCATGGATAAATGTAAGAAAAGGTGATAAAATCCCCTAAATTGAGCACAAGATAAACCCTAAAAATGGGGTTTATCAGTCCCATGGCCTGTCGGATGAGTCGGGGCAAGTTGAGAGGTTGCTCTATCAGAATGCCCCAGACGGGAATGGCCATGTCCGTAGTGAATGTAGATTCATGAGTGCTTGGAAAGATGTAGTGGGACATAATCTGTGCCCACACGCGAGCCTCCAAGGTGAGTGCTTGGACGGAGATACTCTTGGGTTTTGCCTGGTGTTGTCCATAGATCCAACTACTGTCAGGTTGTGCTATGACTCTAAGGATGTTGTCTTAGTCAAACTAATATATCTGGCACTTAAGCTGGGCCTCTTGATAGGAATCTAACCCCTCTATGCTAAACATTTAGTACTCTCTAAATGGCACCTTCGGAGACAGGGACTTGCTTTTGGCAAACATAGACAGACTGCAAGGTAGGCGAGTGAAAGTTTGAGTAGAATTCAACTACCCAAGAGAGATTTGCCTCCTACGACTGCCTCCTTAAGAATTCCCACTGTCTCTTTTCAATGCGAGGCTCCACAAAATCAACAAAATGTGTTGGAAGGATGAGTAGGTGCTCATTATTTTAGTTGCTCTTTGCCAAGATCGGGAACATCCGCTTACAGTAACAGTTAGTGAACCGTGCGAAGTCCCGTGTAGGAAATGCCTTTTCTGCTTCATCTACTTTGATGGTCCTCTTCACCCGCTTAGTAGGTGGTTTGACGCTTGTAAAGGGTTACGCCTTAGCCGGTGCTCTTTTAGTTCCTTTCCTTGTCGGTGTCTTGTCAGAAGCCTTCTCTTTTCCTTTCTTGGTGGCCATCCTAAAGAAGGAAGAAAGATAAATAATGTCAAATATAGATAGAAAAAAACTAGAAGGAAGAAAGTCCAAGTAATAATGAATGCCAAAGGAACAAAAAACATCTTAAATACATGGTAGCTACAACATGCATGGAAGACATCAATAGAAATCATGAAAGCATATCATAATAACTAGATGCAAGAGGGTTAAAGGCATACAACAATAAGTATGAGAAGCATAGCTCAAGCATCAATAGCAATAATGATATGTAACAAAATAATGAGCACTTCTATGATGACAATTATGAATAATAAGCTCAATACACATGGAATGCAAGAGTTGTGAAAAAAGAGCATTAAAATGTAAGAATAAAATAGATAAGAAATTAAAATGCCATAAGAGCTTTTTCACAAACACTTGGTGTGCAATTTAAAAATAGGAATTAAATTAATTAATCCAAGTGTATAGGAGATCCAAAATAAAATGCCAATTGTCAAATCACTCCTCATAAAATTCACAAGCTAAAATATAGCAAAATAATCACCCAAATAAAGCTCCAACACCAACATAAAAATCAAGATAAAAGAATGGAAAAGGAATTAAAAATAATAAAGCTAATATAAGATTAAAAATAAATAAAATAATCAAATATAATAAATAAAAGTGGAATGAAAAAGTAGAAGAAAGAAAGAGAGGAGATCTTAAAGAGAATATGGAAATTGGAAGAAGAATGGGAGTAAGAATAAGAGAATGTGAGTAAGAAGGGAAGAAGAAAGGAAAAGGAAATTGTTGCTGCCGGAGTTGGTTGTCTCCGATGAGTGTCCACTGGTGATGGTGGGAGAAGGGAGGAAGAAAGGGGAAAGAAGTAGAAAGAATGAAGAATAAATATGGAAGAAGAAAGGAGGAAGAATAAGGATTTGAAAAAGAAAAGAATAGTGAAGGAGAGAAACCTGGGCGGCGCGCTGAGTAAATGACGCGGCGCATACAACGCGCATGCGTCGCCCACGCGTATGTGTGGGTGGCCAGAAAAACAGGGGATGCGTAAGCGTCGGTCACGCGTACGCGTGACCTCTGGTCGTGCTAAACCCACATTACTAGCACCAAGGTAGCACAACTCTCGGCCAAATCACTCATTGACGCCAATTTTCACCCCACGCGTACGCGTCGCCCACTCGTACGTGTGGGTTGTCTTTTGCACCAGGCACCATTGCTGCGCAGGTTCAGCGCAACTCTCTGCCTATTTTCTTATTTTTGTGCACCCACTCAATACGCGTACACGTCATAGACGCTTGCACGTCGTAGGCACTTTTTTTTTAAATATAGAAAATTAAACTTAAAAATGCACAACTGGAAATTAACACTAATATAAATAAAATGAAAATAATAAAAAGTTGGACGGTCTATAAGATTAGTCCTCTTCCTCTGCTGGATCTTCCAAAAGGAAGATCTCCAGCTCCTTGTTGTTCTTCATCTTCTCACCATGATATAGCTTCAACCGGTGGCCATTGACTTTGAAAAAGGTAGGACTTAAAGGGTGACTCAGGTGGAAGACTCCATATGGCTCAGCCTTCTCAACCCTATAAGATCCTTCCCACCTTGATCTTAACTTGCCTGGCAGAAGTCTCAACCTTGAGTTATAGAGGAGGACTAAATCCCCAGCTTTAGACTCTCTTCTCTTGATGTTCTTGTCATAAATAGCCTACACCCTCTCCTTGTAGAGTCTGGAGTTCTCATATGCTTCTTGTCGAAGGTTCTTCAATACTTGTACTTGCAGCTTCCTTTTAGCCCCGGCTCCCCCCAATCCTAAGTTGTATTCCTTCACCACCCAGTAAGCTTTGTGCTCCACCTCCACCGGAAGGTGACAAGCCTTTCCGTAAACTAGGCGGAAGGGACTCATTCCGATGGGTGTCTTGTAAGTCGTCCGATAAGCCCAAAGTGCATCTGCAAACATAGTACTCCAGTCTCTTCTATGAGGCTTGACAATCTTCTCTAATATACGCTTTATCTCTCAATTAGACACCTCGGCTTGCCCATTAGTTTGGGGATGGTAATTCGTCGCCACCTTGTGAATAATGCCATGTTTCTTCAATAGACCTGTCATTCTCCTGTTACAAAAATGAGTGCCTTGATCACTCATAATTGCTCGTGGTGATCCAAAGCGACAGATAATATTATTTCGAACAAAAGAAATAGCAACACTAGCATCATTAGTATGGGTAGGAATTGCTTCCACCCATTTAGAAACATAATCAACAACTAACAAGATGTATAAGAAACCATTAGAATTTGGAAATGGACCCATAAAGTCAATACCCCATAAATAAAAAATTTCACAAAACAACATAAGTTGTTGGGGCATCTCATCCCTCTTAGATATATTTCCAATCCTTTGGCATTGGGGGCAAGATTCACAGAAAGCAGTAGCATCCTTAAAAAGTGTGGGCCACCAAAATCCACAATCTAAAATTTTTCTAGCATTTCTTTTAGGACCAAAATGTCCACCATTCTCAGAAGAGTGGCAGGCCTCTAAAATTGACTAGAATTCTGATTGTGGCACACACCTTCTAATTATTTGGTCAGCACCACATCTCCCCAAATATGGGTCATCCCATATATAATATTTGGACTCACTTTTAAACTTGTCCTTTTGATGCTTAGTAAAATTGGGAGGAAAGGTATGACTAACCAAATAATTAACTATAGGTGAATACCAAAGAACCACCTCAGATACTGCTTGCAAGCTATCTAGTGGAAAAGCATCATTGATAGGAGTGGAGTCACTTATAATATGTTCCAGGTGACTCAAGTGGTCCGCCACTAAATTTTGGGAACTACTCCTATCTTTGATCTCTAAATCAAACTCTTGCAGCAACAATATCCAATGAATTAACCTTGGTTTGGACCCTGATGAGAGAACTTTTGCGTGGTCTAGAAATTTGCGGATAAATCCTCGTTGCCAGTATAGTTTCTAAACCTTCAAAAGTCCTTTCATACAAACGTTTTGGTTGTCACAAGTAATAAACCCCTTTAAAATTGATAACCGAGTATTTAAACCTCGGGTCGTCTTCTCAAGGAATTGCAGGGAGGTATGTTCTTATTATTGGTTATGAGTTGTAAATTGGGATTTAGGAGGTAAGAGGGCAGTATGTTGCACAAAAAATAATAAGAAAAATAAATAAATAACTATAAAATAAACTCTTGGCAAGGTATAAGAACTGGAGGTCCTATCCTAGTTATCCTTATCAATTGTGATGAGAATTGAATTTTAATCCCCCCTTGTTAACCTCTAACTATGAAGGTTAGTTAAGTGGATGAATTAATTCCAATTTTCAATCAACAATGAGTTTGATAAATCAAGAGTTGCCAATTATTTAACCAAAGCCAAAAGGGGAAAAAATAAAATTACTAGAGTGAAAATATCCTCAGATGGGAAGCAACAATAACATAAATCAAAGAGAGCAATAGTAAACTGAAATACCTCAAATATCATTAAATAAAAATGTCAATTCTAACACGGAAAATATCAACAGCCAATTGGGCAACATCAATTAAACATAATAAAAGCTTCAGAGTAATCAAAATATAAAAGAGAGATTTAAATAGAAAAAGGAATATTGAACCTGGATCGAGAGTCACACTAGAAAGAGAAGTCCTAAATCCTAAGAGAGAGAGAGGAGAGAACCTCTCTCTCCAAAACTGCATCTAAAACATGAAAAGTAAATTATGAGAGGCTTTATTATGAATGGATGCATTCCCCCACTTTATAACCTCTGGTCTATGCTTTCTAGACTTGAATTTGGGCCAAAAAGGGGTTTAGAACTCGCTGGGGCGTGTTCTGTAATTTTCTGGTGCGTGGCCTCTGTCACGCGTCCGCGTGGGTCACGCGGTCGCGTCATTCGGAGCTTTTCCTTGCCACGCGGTCATGTCAGTCATGCGACCGCGTCATGTGCGTTCTGCTTAAGGCGCGCGGTCGTGTCAGTCATGCGGCCGCGTCGCTGAATCTTCGCTTCTGGCACGTGATCGGGTCGTCCATGCGATCGTGTGGATACCAGTCTCCTTAAAGCTCCGTTTTGCTTTCTCCTTTCCTTTTAGTATGTTTCCTTTTTCATCCCTTAAGTCATTCTGCCTTAGAAAATATGAAACTACTCAACATACTAATCACGGCATCGAATGGAAATAAGAGAGGATTAATAATAAGCAAATATAAATCCAAAGAAACATGTTTTCAATCAAAGCACATAATTAGGAAGGCAAATGTAAAACATGCAAATAGTATGAATAAGTGGGTAAAGAGTTGATAAAATCCACTCAATTGAGCACAAGATAAACCATAAAATAGTGGTTTATCAACCTCTCCACACCTAAACACTAGCATGTCCTCATGCTAAATCCAAGGTAAATAATTAAGGTTAAAGTGATGGAATGCATTGCAACCTAAATTAAATGCAACTAAATGCAAAAATATTTCTACCTACTTGGTTAAAAATAAATAAGTTCTTCAAGACAAATATGAACTGGATTTCACTAATTCAAATCATAAAATACAATACAAATAACTTGCAAGAAGAAGATAGCTCATGAAAGTAGGGAACATAGAATTAAGCACTGAACCCTCACAGGAAGTGTATATGCACTCTAATCTCTCAAGTGTATAGGGTTAATCACTCTACTCTTCTCTAATCATACTTTCTAAACCTTGTTCTTCATCTAACCAATCAACAATTATTTAGCATACCAATGCAAACATCATGAGGTCTTTTGTTAAGGTTGTAATGGGGCCAAGGTAAAGGTAGGGGTATATATAAGGCTAAGTGAGCTAGTAAAGTGAATCCTTGATTAGTCCAAGATCTCACCTAACACATACATACTTTATAAAATTTAAAATGCTTTACCTAGCTACCCAAATTTTCCCACTTTTTGTATTACATGCTCATGTATCAAACTTATTTTGTTGAATTTTGTCCCATGTGCATTGATTCTTTTTATTTTGCATTTTGGGGTAATATTATTTTTCTATATATATTTTTTTGTATCCCCTTATTTAATTACTTAATATATTTTTTTTTCAATGCACATGGTAATTTAATTATTTTGATTTCACATGAGCATGCTTCCCAAATTTTCAAATAACTTATTCAATTTAATTCCCTACTTTTTTTCATATCATCCCATGTTCCCATAAAATTCCCCACACTTAAATTATACACAATATCTATCTTAATCTAACCAAGGATTCAACTTGGGATTTTTATTTTGTTTTTCTGCTTAAGGCTAGTAATATGGTTATAAAACAAGATGGGATTTAAAAGCTCAAGGGGGCTAACAAGGATGATGTAAAAGGTAGGTTAATTTTGGGATAAGTGAGCTAGAATCAAACAATGGCCTCAATCATATGCAAGCATGCAAATATATTAAATATTGGACATATAGAATGGAACAAAATAAAGATTACAATCATCACTACAAGAAAATGAAACATTTGTAACAAAAATTTTGCATCAAATTTAAAATTGTTACAAAAAAATGATTTTTTGTAACAATAATTAGTGATTGTTACGGAAGAATAATGTTTTGTAACAACATTACAAGTTGATACAAAACATGCCAATATTTTGTAACAACTTGATTTTTTTTGTTACAAATTATGTTAGTTTTTGTAACGAACTGTTGTTTTGTTACAAAATATTATCAAAGAATAAAGCAGTTGCAAAAATTTGAAATATTTTGTAACAAAATATCTTTTTTTTTTAAAAACTTCAATTATTTTGTGACAAAAAATTAATTTGTCACAAAATTTAATATTGTTTGTAACAAGTTACTTATTTGTCACAAAATGTAAGTATATTTTATAATAAAAAATTATTTCAAAATGTTAAACACTTTGTGAGTAAAAAAATTATTTATATAATTCTTTTTAGAATAATTTTATTTTGTTTCAAAAATTAAAATATTTTATATATTGTTTATATTTAATAATTTTAAAAATTATAGATATTAATTTTATATTCTTTTAAAAAATTAATACATAATTTTAATTAATAATCATATTTTTATTGTTAACTAAAAATTAATTCGTGAAACTTAAAAAGATTTAATTGAATTATAAATATAAATAACAATAATTAAATATAAAAGGAAAAAAATTAAGATAGACAAATTTAGTTTAAGTAATTAAGATTCTTGTGTAATTTTTTATAATTGGTTGTTCATATAATTTGAAATTAAAAGTTAGTAATGGAAGAATTATATAATTTAATTTAAGTAATTTTTATTATGAATAAATTATGGTTTATTTTATTAAATTGAGTTCTAAGAAATTAATTTATTAAGAATGATTAAATTAATTTTTATAAATATTTTAAGTTTAAGTTAATTAATATTTATGTATAATTTTTATTATAATTAGTTATTTTATATAAATTAAAATTAAAGTCTCGATGATAGAAAAATAATGAAAGGTCATGATTTAATTTAGATAATTAACATTTTGAATTTAAACATATTTTATAAAATGTGATTAGTATGTTTACTTTATAATTTAAATTAGAAATAGTTATTTGAGCTCTCTAATAGATTGATAGATAAAATCTTATGCGTTTTAAAAATAATCTTTATAGCATTATATTTGAATTCTAAATGGTTATTCTATCACAAATATTTTATAAAATTGTTATATTACTCGTATATATTTTACGCTAGTCCTAAAAATTCCTAATATTAACCCTAATATCACAAATTCCTAATTTATAACCTAATCCCTAAATCTACAATCAGAAAGGGAAAGAAAGGGAATGGGGAGCTCGAGGGGGAAACAGAAGGGAAGAAAGAAGGAAACGAAGACCAGAGGGGGAGAGTGACGGAATAGAGGAAGAAGAGAGGAAGAACGATTGCCGCGCCGTGCCGCTTCCTGCACTGGTTGCTTTCGTTGTCGCCAGAGCTAGAGGAGAGAGAGAGAACGCTCGTGAGGGAAAGGCGTCGAGAGAGAGACACGCCGCCGCACCCAGTTGCCGTCGATCGAGCTTGCCGTCGCTGGAGGTGAACCGGTGTCGCGTCCTTGCTGCCAGAGCCACCAGCGCCACTACTACTACTCAAATTCCACTTCTCTTTTATTAGGGTTTGCGATCTCAGCAGCCTCTTTGAAGCTACTGTCAGTTCTGTCAAGGGTTCCTGCAGTAAATGCACCACCAGCATCACCATCCTTCTTGTCTTGGTCTCAATTCTAGTTTGGTTCGGTCGTGCTTGCCGGTCTGGTCCGATTGCTTTTCTGCTGAAAAGGTAAGTGCAGTTTATTTGAGTATGGTTGCCTGTATTGTTAGTTGATAATCTACTGATGTTAGCTGAAATATTGTTGCCTATGTTGTTAGTTGATTCTGTTGATGTTGTTGTGGTTGAAAATATTGGTGTGGAAGAATATGAGTGTAGTGGAACTCTTTAGATGGTACTTGTCACGACAACTTGGTGGGAAATTACACCTTGATGAACTAGGATACATCATGAAAATCATTAAAACATGTGATGGATATATGTCAGGAGTTAAAGGTTGTTAGAGGCTAGAAGTTGATTAGCTTCCATCTCTTATATACATATATAAATTCACTCCTCTCGTGTAAGAACTCATAACATTAAGAATTCATAACAGGAGCCTGTTTCTCTAACTCGATTCTTAACCATGTTCATACTCATTTTTGTGTTCTCTTTTATGTATTTATCAATGACTTTATTTTTTTCTTTTTTGTAAAAGTATTCAACAAAAATAACCACAAGCTTCCTGAGGAGTTAGCAGAGGAGGAAGATATGAAACTTTATGACTTTGGGTATCCTCATGATCATGGCCATCATCATCATCATCATGGGCATCTGCACCACCACCATATTGAGGCCACAAAGGTATCTAGTTTAGGTATTCTATCTGTTTGTAAATATGCCCAAGTGACCATTCTATGTCTTAATCTATTGCTTTTTCTGTTTTTATGTTTTATCTGTGCAACAAAAACCTTACATGTCAACAATAATACAAATTAAACCAGCACAAATAAAGTTATAGCCTTTTTACAAAGATTAAAAAAAATGAAAGACTTGACAATATAGAATGGTGAAGCAAAGAAAAAATATATTGAGGGATAATTAAAGTAATTACCCTATTTTAAGGACATGGGTGTTAGTTTTAAATTCATATTTGATGGTCTTGGGCTTGATAACCCATTGATAAGTGCCATTCTTGTTCTCGTGAACAAGTTCAGTGGTTTCGTAGTTGTATACGGACTGAATCTCAGTCTGTGTGTATTTCACATTAGGGCTCTCAACTTTAAAACTCTCAATAAACACCTTTCTTAATTACTTTCTTCCTAAAGAAAGTAGCTAATAGTCAGGAGAAGCTGACCAAGGAGACTAGCTAGGGAAGCAAATAAAACACTTGGAGAGGAAGTTAGGGGTGGTTGTATGCAGTTTTAGTTTTCTTAAACACCATCTTTTCTGTTGATTTACACACTCAATTCAACTCTTTTCTTCTTTATTTGTAATTTTGGTGCAAGTTATGGCATAAAGGCTCCAAAGTCTAAGTTAAGGATTCAAGCACAACTTCAAGAGGTAATGCAAAACCGTGAGGAGCTAACAAAGGAAATAGATGTGCTCAAAGAAAAACTTGAAGAGCAACGAACACGGTAAGAGGAAGAATTAGCTCAAATGAAAGCTCAACAAGCTGTTGTGAACTTTCTCATAGAGCGCTTTGACAATGAAACCAACTAGACCCTAAAGGTACTCCTAAAGTTGCTTATGGTTTTAATACATTTTCGTAGATGATTCCCATTTTATATTAGTATACTTTAATTTGTATATGGATCTATTTATCACATTTTACTTGTGTCATAGTTGAAAAATGACAAATATCCTATTATTTGGTTTGATAAATTTGGTTGGGTATGACTGAGACATAAGTTGTGAATTGGTTGTGTTTGTTGGAATCGTGGACGGTGGAAATATCCAAGTTTTAGGGGAGGTTCTACCGAAATTTTTCTAAACATTTTGGATAAAACTTAGTGAAAAAATTATAATTAGTGTTAATAAAAAAAAAGTTGTTCCAAAATAATTAATTTGCTTTCGTAACTAAAGAAAAAATGTTACAAAATCATGTTACATTTTGTAACAAAATTCTTTGATAGGAAAAAATTGACTGTCACGAAAAATACTCTCAAGATCAAAATTTGTTATCACTTTTGTAACAGTTTCTGGTTTTTTGTATTAAAAAAAATTGTTACAAAATATGCTATTGAATTGTAACAGTTTCATTTTTCGTTACAAAAACTTTTTGTAACGGGACTTACTGCAATGGACCCTTTTTTTGTTACAAAAAACTTTTGTGTCAAAATATCGACGTTTTGTAACAATATTTTTTGTTACAAATACGCCTTTTTCTTGTAGTGCATAGAGAAGAGAACACACAAGAATAAAAATTTATGGTTAAATAATGTAACCATGTAATTAAGCTCAAATCTCACAGGTTGTGTGTTCTTTGGCTCAAAAACCATGTTCCAATTACAACTTCAAACAAATTTTTAACATAAAAATTTTCAATTTAAATAAGTGAAATTTTTTCAAAAATAGGGTCTTAAAAGAAATTTATTATTTTAACCAAGTAGTAGCTAAATGCATAAAATCAAACAAATATGTAATTAAACATGCAAATGCAATAATGAACAAACAAATAAAATAAAATATTGGTGTTGAGTCAAGAAGTAACTAACCCATGGAGATCGGTATCAACCTCCCCACACTTAAAGATTCCACCGTCCTCGGTGCATGCTGAGATGTGCAGGTGGACGGGCTGTTCCAACTGATGCTTTTCTTCAAGGATTGTGCTGATGGACTTGTTTGTCTCTCCCATGTGATCGTCTTCCGGTTCTCTTCCTGGTGGCCATCCTGAAAGAAAAAAGGGAAGAAAAGTAACCCAAAAATAAAGATAGAAATTAAAAAATGGAGTATGGTTGGGTTAATGCCAGATGAAAAGGGTCTCATTCACATGGTAGCTACAACATGTAAGAAAACAATAGAAGCCATGGCATACTAGTGGTGCAGAATATGCAACAATGGGGAAGAGAGTGGGGAAGGAAAGATAATATAAATTAAAAATCAATACAAAAGTAATACAGGTATAAAAGATTGGCATTGATTTAAATAATATTACCTAACCAGAATAAAACAAGTCATAAGCACCAAGATAATACCAGATCAATATAATACCAGAAAAGAAATAACAGTTAAATAAAAACATTTGAACACCAATGGTAAAAGAATAAATTTAGAAAAAAAATAAAAATATGCAATGAATGAAAGTATGCAAATAAAATAAAATAAAATGAGAGGGAAAAAGGAGGAGAAGAATAAGTAAATAAGAAAGGAGGGAGGAAAAATCAGGATTTGGAGGAGAGAAAGAGAAGATGTGTGGCAATTTTAGGGTGAGCTGTGCGGCGCATGCGACGCGCCCGCGGAAGGCACGTGTTCGCGTGGGTGCGCGTCAGATAAGGCGACGCGATCGTGTCAGTCACGCGATCGCGTGACCCGTGTTGCGCTGCTGGCGCAAGTGCAGCCTCGCTCCAGCACAACTCTCTGTTCGATTCAATTTAATTGCCAAAATTGGGTGATGCGATCGCGTGGGTGACGCGATCGCGTGGATGGCCATTTTTGGAAAACGATGCGGCCGCGTGGGTCACGCGGTCGCGTGGGAGGGCTTGGGCTTCTAGCCCGAGTCCAGCCCAATTCCAGCACAACTTTCGGCCATGCACCTTTTTGACGTCGAAAATCAGGACACGCGGCCGCGTGGGGCATGCGGTCGCGTGGGAGGCCATTATGCCCATGTGATGCGGACGCGTCAGGGACGCGGTCGCGTGGGTTGATTCGTGCCAGTGGCACGCCTCCAGCCACGCTCCAGCGTGACTCTCTGTTCACTTTTATTTTTTCTTCACTCTCCAAGCGACGCGAACGCGTCGCTAATGCGATCGCGTCGCGTAGCGAAATTTTTTTTTTATTATGCAATATGTAGAATGCAATGCTTAATGTGAATGCTATGCATGATTCCAGGTTCAATAAAATAAAATAAAACTCAAAAACAAATAAAACTGAATAAAATTAAAATTGCAAAAGGAACGATCATACCATGGTGGGTTGTCTCCCACCTAGCACTTTTAGTTAAAGTCCTTAAGTTGGACAATTGGTGAGCTTCCTGTTATGGTGGTTTATGCTTGTACTGATCCAGGAATCCCCACCAATGTTTGTACTTCCAGTAGCCTCCGGGGTCCCAGACTAAGCATGTAAAGCCCTTACGGAGCTTCAAATAGATTCTTAGGCTCCCGGGGTGACAAATGTCAGAATAGATTCCAGAATCCCAAATCTTGCTTTTACACCCGTTTTTGTCTCGATCTGCACTTTTCCAGCCGGGTGAAAGGTGATCTGAATTCTCACTGCAACGACCAAACAGCTTCCTAGGCCCATTCAGTTGAGCTTTATACCAACCTTTGCGTTTAAACTTAAAGCTTCCAACCATGATGAACCTTGCAGGACAATTCTTACCACTGACCTTCTTCCTTTTACTCTTAATGCCACAAAGAGCTCTAAGTTGACCATCCGTCTCCAGTAGCCCATATTCAAGTGGGATTGGAGAGCTATGGGATATGAATTTTACCCACTTGAATGTTGTGAAGGATGATGGCGACATAGGGGAGGTATTTTTAATGAAATTGCAAGCTTTACAACCTTGTGCTCTTCTCTGATAATTACCACCTCTTTGCAAACTTCTTCAATTTCAACCTCTTCCTCTTGGTAGCTCTCTTTCAATTCAATCTCCTTTTCATTCCTTTCCAAGGGTATGGGAGGTTGTGCTTCTTCTTCTTGAATCTCCATCTCTTGATCAACCTCTTCCAAGTTTTCAACTGTGATATGCCTTGGAGGTTGTACACCCTCCTCAGCATCAATTTCAAACGTCTTGGAAGGGGGTTCTATGACTGGACTTTCCCATGGAGGTTATGTATCTCCTAGATCTTCAACCAACTCTTTTTCTTGAACAATGACATCTTCTTCTACTTGTTCTAGTACGAATTCATGCTCTGTCTTGTCCACTGGAGTTTCTGGTATCTCCTTTATGCTATGTTCTTCACTAGACTGTCCACATGGGGCTGTGGCTGATCCTTGTGTATTTAAGCGTCTAGAAGCCGATTGAATTAATACTTGCCCCAGTTGTTGAGTGGTTGCTTGAAATTAATCCATTGTTTCCTTGAGACGATTCTTTGCCTCTTGATGCACTCGGTTTTCATAAGTAGGATCATAATGCTCTTGGATTGATGGATATGGAGATGGTGAATATTGAAGTCGTGGTTCTTGTGAGTAATTGGGTTGGAATTGGGTGGTTCTATATATGGTTCATATGGCTCATAAGGTGGTTGGTATGGTGGTTGAGGGTTAGGGTCATATGGGGGTGAATGGTGGAAAGGAGCTTGTGAGTGTGGTGGGTTGAGGTTGTGTTGAAGGGATGATCTCTGAGCATAGGGTGGGGCTTGTTGGTAGCTACAAGGTGGTCCACCATATCTATCAGCTTGGGATGCATTGTAGCCTGGTCTTTGTCCATGATATCTAGGATGGTGTTGTTGCCTAAAAGGTTGATTAGATCCTCTTGGCTCCATCCATCCTTGATTGGTCTGACCTTGATGCATATTCCTGGTGTGGTTTCTGTTTCCTTCAACAAAGTTAGAACCAAACTCAAAGCGAAAGGGGTGAGAATTCATAGTAGTTATCAGAAATAAAGGGGAAAAAGGAGAAACAAATAAACAGGTAAAAGAAAAATATTTTTTTTAGAAAAATATTTACAATAACCAATAATAAGGCACACGTTTGCAATTCCTCGGCAACGGCGCCATTTTGATGAGAGAACTTTTGCGTGGTCTAGAAATTTGCGGATAAATCCTCGTTGCCAGTATAGTTTCTAAACCTTCAAAAGTCCTTTCATACAAACGTTTTGGTTGTCACAAGTAACAAACCCCTTTAAAATTGATAACCGAGTATTTAAACCTCGGGTCGTCTTCTCAAGGAATTGCAGGGAGGTATGTTCTTATTATTGGTTATGAGTTGTAAATTGGGGTTTAGGAGGTAATGGGGCAGTATGTTGCACAAAAAATAATTAGAAAAATAAATAAATAACTATAAAATAAACTCTTGGCAAGGTATAAGAACTGGAGGTCCTATCCTAGTTATCCTTATCAATTGTGATGAGAATTGAATTTTAATCCCACCTTGTTAACCTCTAACTATGAAGGTAAGTTAAGTGGATGAATTAATTCCAATTTTCAATCAACAATGAGTTTGATAAATCCAGAGTTACCAATTATTTAACCAAAGCCAAAAGGGGAAAAAGTAAAATTACTAGAGTGAAAATATCCTCAGATGGGAAGCAACAATAACATAAATCAAAGAGAGTAATAGTAAACTGAAATACCTCAAATATCATTAAATAAAAATGTCAATTCTAACACGGAAAATATCAACAGCCAATTGGGCAACATCAATTAAACATAATAAAAGCTTCAGAGTAATCAAAATATAAAAGAGAGATTTAAATAGAAAAAGGAATATTGAACCTGGATCGAGAGTCACACTAGAAAGAGAAGTCCTAAATCCTAAGAGAGAGAGAGGAGAGAACCTCTCTCTCCAAAACTGCATCTAAAACATGAAAAGTAAATTATGAGAGGCTTTATTATGAATGGATGCATTCCCCCACTTTATAACCTCTGGTCTATGCTTTCTGGACTTGGATTTGGGCCAAAAAGGGGTATAGAACTTGCTGGGGCGTGTTCTGTAATTTTCTGGTGCGTGGCCCCTGTCACGCGTCCGCGTGGGTCACGCGGTCGCGTCATTCGGAGCTTTTCCTTGCCACGCGGTCGCGTCAGTCATGTGACCGCGTCATGTGCGTTCTGCTTAAGGCGCGCGGACGCGTCAGTCATGCGGCCGCGTCGCTGAATCTTCGCTTCTGGCACGCGATCGCGTCGTCCATGCGATCGCGTGGATACCAGTCTCCTTAAAGCTCCGTTTTGCTTTCTCCTTTCCTTTTAGTATGTTTCCTTTTTCATCCCTTAAGTCATTCTGCCTTAGAGAATCTGAAACTACTCAACATACTAATTACGGCATCGAATGGAAATAAGAGAGGATTAATAATAAGCAAATATAAATCGAAAGAAACATGTTTTCAATCAAAGCACATAATTAGGAAGGCAAATGTAAAACATGCAAATAGTATGAATAAGTGGGTAAAGAGTTGATAAAATCCACTCAATTGAGTACAAGATAAACCATAAAATAGTGGTTTATCAGACCCTTTTTTAGCTAACAGATATTTCAAAGCTATATGGTTTGAATACACTACCACCTTAGTTCCAAGTAAGTAAGCTTGGAATTTATCCAAGGCAAAAGCAATAGCTAAAAGCTCCTTTTCAATGGTAGTATAATTAGACTGAGCTCTATCTAGAGTCTTAGAAGCATAAGCAATTATATAAGGGTCCTTACCTTCGCGCTGAGCCAGCGCCGCTCCTACCACATAGTTCGATGCATCACACATGATATTGAATGCCTCCATGCAGTCTTTGCTCAGCTCAAAATCCACGTCCTTCTGCAGTAGTTAGGACAAGGGTAGTGCAACCTTACTGATATCCTTGATAAATCGCCGGTAGAAACCTACATGACCAAGAATCGAACGGACTTCCTTCACGGAGGAAGGGTAAGGTAAACCAGAAATAACATCTACCTTTGGTAGATCTACAGAAATACCAATATTAAAGACAACATGGCTTAGAACAATACCTTAATTTACCATAAAATGACGTTTTTCAAAATTAAGTACAAGGTTGGAACTAACATATCGTTCTAATACTCTAGCTAAACTATCCAAGCAAAGGTCAAATGAATCACCATAGACACTAAAGTCATCCATAAAAACCTCCATACAATTCCCAGGAAGATCTGAGAAAATACTCATTATGCACCTTTGAAACGTAGCCGGTGCATTACATAAGCCAAAAAGGCATTCTCTTATATGCATACGTTCCAAAGGGACATGTAAAAGTAGTTTTCTTCTGATCTTGAGGAGCAATATGGATTTAAAAATAGCCAATATAACCATCTAGAAAACATTTGTGCAATTTACCTGACAAGCGATCAAGCATTTGATCGATGAAAGGCAATGGGTAGTGATCCTTGCGAGTGGCTTGGTTCGGACGCCTATAGTCAATGCACACTCTCCATGAATTCTGTACTCTGGTTGCCATGAGTTCCCCATGCTCATTCTTCACTGTTGTGACACCAGATTTCTTGGGAACCACCTATACTGGGCTAACCCATTCACTATCCGAGATAGGATAGATGATGTCGGCTTCAAGCAGTTTGGTCACTTCCTTCTTCACGACTTCCAAAATGGTGGGGTTCAACCTCCGTTGTGGTTGATGGATAGGCCTTGCTCCCTCTTCTAAAAATATGCGGTGCTTACAGGTCTGAGGGCTTATACCTACTATGTCCGCTAAACTCCACCCAATAGGTTTTTTGTGTCTTCTTAGCACACTAAGCAGTTGCTCCTCTTGTTGGGAAGTAAGTTCCTTTGCAGTTATAACCAGGAGCTTCTGATTATCCTCAAGGTAAGCATAGTTGAGGTGGGGTGGAAGGGGCTTCAAATCCATTTACAGCTCATGGCTTGGCACTTGATCATCCGGAGCCATTAGAGATGGCAAGGTATCTTTAATATACTCAGAGGACTTTCCCACACTTGTACCTTGCTCCATAGTCTTTTCTTCTACTGCCTCTTGGTGAACTTCAGCCACAGTCTCATCAATAATGTCACATTGGAGGATGGAGTGATCTTCCGATGGGTGCTTTATAGCTTCATCTAGGTTAAAGCTCACTGCTCTTCCATCTATCTCAAAAGAATATGTACCCAAGAAGGCATCCAACTTGAACCGCAAAGTCTTTAAAAATGGTCTTCCAAGCAGGATGGATGAAGGTCTTTCTGAGTCATTAGGGGGCATCTCAAAAAAATAGAAGTCTATAGGGAATGTCAACCCCTTAATGCTCACCAAGACGTCTTCAGTAATACCAACCTTTTCAAGGGTGGGAGCCTCAAGGCATCATATACAGATAATGGTATAATACTAACACATGCACCTAAATCATAAATGCAGTCAATAAATTGTACACCCCCTATAATACAAGTAACCATGCATGGACCGGGATCACTACATTTTTCCGGTATAGCACCCATTAAAGCAGAAATAGTTCAACCTAAAAGAATAGTTTCTAATTCATTTATCTTATCTTTATGCATGCACAAATCTTTTAGAAACTTAGCATATTTAGGTACTTGGTAAATAGCATAAAAAAGGAGAATAGTTACCTCAACCTTTTTGAAAATCTCTTCCATTTTGGGGTCTAGCTCTGCTTGCTTCTTTGTCCTCCTAGCAAGGTGTGGAAAAGGAATGGGAATGGCTTCACTCACAGCATCATCTTCCTTAGGCACTCCATTCCTTGGTTGAGCAACTTCTTCTTCAACCACAACTTGTACCTCATTCTCCTCTTTAACCTCTTCTACCTCAACAATGTCCTACTGGTGCACGGAATTGTGATTCACACTTTTCACACTTTTGATGCCACTAACTAGCAAGTGCACTGGGTCGTCTAAGTAATACATGACGTGAGTAAGTGTCGATCCCACGGAGATTGTCGGTTTGAAGCAATCTATGGTTATCTTGTAAACCTTAGTCAAGAGATTAATAATGAAAAGAGTTTTGTTTGTAAAAAGTAAAAGAACATGAAATGAGTAATACTTGTGATTCAGTAATGAGGAACAGGTTGAGGTTTTGGAGATGCTCTGTCTTCTGAATCTCTGCTTTTCTACTGTTGTCTTCTTCACGCACGCAAGGCTCCTTCCATGGCAAGCTGTATGTAGGTGGATCACCGTTGTCAATGGCTACCATCCATCCTCTCAGTGAAAATGGTCCTCTATGGTTTCCTTCACGGCTAGTCATCTGTCGGTTCTCGATCATGTCGGAATAAGATCCATTGATCCTTCATGGCTAATTAACCCCTTCACAGATCCTACACGGAATACCACAGACAAGGTTTAGACTTTTCGGATCTCAAGAGTGCTGCCAATTGATTCTAGCTTACACCATGAAGACTCTGGTTTCACAGATTTGAACACTCTATTGTTAGGAGAGGCAATCAAACTCGTAAACCAGGAACCCAAGAGATACACACACAATCTATGATTTTGTGTGTTTTTATGCAATTTCAGGTATTATCTGGCTGAAATTGAGGAGCTGGAGCAAAAGTCTGTTTCAGAGGCAGAGAAAGTGCTGCAGATGTTGTCGGATCTGACCTCTTTGCACTCAAAAGCACTTTACTGGAGTTACATAAGTCCAAATGGAGCGTTCTTAATGGCTATGCAAAGCTAACATCTAAAGCTTTCCAAAAAATATATAATAGTCTATACTTTTCATCAGAATAAAAGGCCTAAAACTGGCGTTCAATGCTAGCCATCTACCACAGTCCAGGCATCCAGCGCCCACCAAGGGGAGACCAGCATCTGAACACCCAAAGAGGTGCCCCTAGCCAGCGTTCAATGCCCTAGAGCCCTCCTAGCACATGGATCTCAATTAAGCTCAGCCCAAACACTCACCAAGTGGGCCCCATAAGTGGATTTCTGCACTAAAAGATTGTTTTACCCTTCTTATGTAATCCTTAGTAATTAGTTTAGTATTTAAAGGATATTTTACATAACCTACAGAGACTTTTTGACACCATATTTTCGTATATCATTGTATTTTCTATCAATACGAGTTTTTAAACCTCCTAGGTTGAGTGGAGGAGCCCTGCTGAGTTTTTTAGATTAATAAAGTATTACTGTTTCTCTTCAATCTGTGTTTGATTCAATTCTAAGATGTATTTTCGTTCTTCAACTTGATGAATTGGATGACCTGTGACAATCATCTTCATTCTTCATACTAAGACCACGTGCCTGACAACCACTCATGTTCTTCTTGGCTTCGTGTGAATACGTAACTAGAAAGCTTCGAGACACCAGCTTGATTATACATCTCTTAGAAGGCTAATCCACGACTTCGTTGGGGACTTCTCGAGACACCAATTCAGCCGAAGTATGGGGAGATTAGGGTCTCTGTGGAAGAGGCTAGAACCCAAAGGCGTAGCATTCTCTGATCCAAAAGTCTGTGGCATTTTGAGTAGGATCATTAAGGAGAATGGACTGCAGGAGCTTTACCCTCAATCAGAATGGATCCACACTAACCCTGGGGTCCAGATTTGGAGGAGCATTGGCGACCTCTCAACCGGCGACAATCACATACAGCCTGTCATAGAAGAAATCACTCACAGTTGAAGAAGACGGTAAGACCAGAGTTAATCCAAAAGGACAAAGCATCTCCAAGCCTTAACCATCTTCTTATCATTGTAAACAGGTCAACCAAGTTTAGATCTCAGTATTCCTTTTATGAAATTAAACAATATACCAACATCTCCTACTCACCTGACTAAGATTTGCAAGATAACCATAGCTTGCTTCAAACCACAATCCTCGTAGGATCGACCCTAACTCACTCAGGTATTACTTGGACGATCCAATGCACTTGCTGGTTCATTTGTACGAAGTGTGGGGATTCGTGCACCATGCGCCCATAGAAGTAAGAATTGGGTGCAGTGTAAGATCCAAGGACCTTTCTTGCATCTCCTCCATTATCTGGGTTAGCTGCCATTGTTGTATCTTCAGCTTCTTGCTCAAGAGCTTTCGCAATATTTCCTCTGGTTCTGCTAGCCTGAACTTGTTGTAGACGCCTTCTTAAGAGTCTCTTAGGTTTAGGATCAAGGTCAACATGGGCTTCTGTATCCCTAATCCTATTCATAAACAAGAAGAAAGAAACCAAGAAGAGTAAAAGAAAAAAGTCTTTATGTCAGAGTATAGAGGACTCCATCTGAGAGACTTAGATAAATAGAAGAGGAAATAAATGTGTCTTTTATTTAAAAGCGTTTTCAAAAATAAAGAGAGAGAAATAAATTGAAATGTTTGAAAAAGGAGAGAGAGAGAAAAATTAAAGAGATACCAATCTTTTAATATTAAAATAAGATAAAACAAACAGCTAACTAAAAAGATTTGGAAATAAAGATAAAAGATTTTATTTTAAAAATTTTTGAAAATTAAAAAGGAAAAGTTAAAAGAAAATTTGAAATTCAAAAATTAAAAAGATGAGGTCAGGAAAGAGAAAAACAAGATAAGATAAGAAAGATTTTAAAAATTTGAAGATTTTAAAATTCAAATTTAAAAGAAAGAAAAACAAACAAAATACTAAACTTTTAAAATTTGAATTTAAGTTAAAGATAAGATAATTTTTAAAAACTTAAAAATTTTAAAATTCAAATTTTAAAAGAAATCAAAACTAACAAGATACTAAAATTTAAAATTTAAAATTTGAAATAAGATAAGATAACAAAGTTTTGAAAATAAAATATAAAGATAAGATAAAATTTCAAAGAATAACAAGAAAATAAAAAGATTATTAGCGGGACACCAAACTTAAAATATTTAAATCAAGAAAAGGATTTGAAATTTTTGAAAATAAATATAGAAAATATATATTTTTTTCAAAAACTTAAAAAGAAAAGATAAACACTAGATGGACAACAAACTTAAAATTTTTGAAATTGAAGACACCAATTTCGAAAAAATTGAAACGGAAAAACATTAGAAGACACCAAACTTAAAAATTTTGAAATCAATCAAAAGAAAACACCAAGAAAAATTCGAACAAAGAGAAAAGAAACCAAAAATACTTTTTCAAAAAATCAAGAAAAGAAAAATTAACAAAGACCAAAAGGACACCATACTTAAGATTTGACTCAAGACTCAAGCAATTGGAAAAGATGACTAATGATGAAAATTTTCAAAAATTTTAAGAAAAGAACAAAGAAAGCGTGAAAACTTTTAACAATAAACACAAATAAAAAGAAAAACCAGTAAAAAGTACCTGATCTAAGGAGCAAGACAACTAGTAGCTTGTCAATCACAAACAATCCTCGGCAACGGTGCCAAAAGCTTGGTGCATAAAATGAGAACTCGCACAACTGAACCGGCAAGTGCACTGGGTCGTCCAAGTAATACCTCAGGTGAGGTCAATCCCACGAGGATTGTTGAATTGAGCAAGCAATAGTTATCTTGCTGGACTTAGTCAGGCAAATAGAAAAGATCGTTGTTGTTATATGTGCATGAAACAAAATAAGAACGAAAGTAATACCGAATTGATGTAGAACCAATGCTAAGAAATCAGTTAAGGCCTCTTAGATGCTTGTTCTTCAGATTAATACTTCTTACTGACTATTTTAACAATAAATGATTCATTCAATGGCAAGGCTGTAAGTGATTAACGCCAGGGTCAGTGGTCATTAATCTCCTCTTATCCACATCAAATGCCAGGGCCAGTGGTCATTCAATCTGAACGAAGGTGAAGCTCACACAATACAATCTCTAATGATTCTACTCAAAACGTCACAGACAAGGTCAGATCTTCCAGAACAGAGAATAAAGCTCAAGGCTCTAGCCTTAGCATCACAGAAACCTTAATTACCCGCAACTAACAAGATTTTATGTCACTATTCCCAATTAGCTCACATAACTTGTTGGAACTTGTGATGCATTCTCATGCTTTAGCTCAATACTATCCGGTCAGAGACTCACATGAACTCATGTAGAATAAAGGGTCATACTTCTGTTCCACCCCAAATTCATAAGGATAAAGAATGACAATGCATCATAGAATATAATCAAACATATATTAAAATAGAAAAGTAATGATACTAATCCATGGGAATTAGCAGAGCTCTTATCCTTAACTTAGGAGGTTTAGTTGCTCATAGTGTATAGAAAATAATATGAAAAAAGTTAGAAGTACCAAAAAAGTCAAAAGTCCCTAACAAAGGTGATACTTCTTCTATATATACTAATCTAATAATTAAATATTACAAAAATGAGATAAACTAAGCTAAAGAGTGCAAAAATCTACTTCTGACCCACCTCGTGAGTGTTTGCGCTGAGCTTGGCGTCCAACTTGGATGGGTGGGTGTTGAACGCCCATGAGGGGGTGTTCATGCTACTTTGTACTCCCTTGGTGGCATTGAACACCAGTTTGGGTGTTCAACTTGGAGGGTTGGTCCTTCTTGGGCGTTGAACTCCAGAGGTGGGCGTTCAACACCCACTTTGGAAAATGATTCCAAAAAAAGTATAAACTATTACATATTGCTAGAAAGCCCTGAAAATTAGCTTTTCAACGCCATTGAGAGAGCATTAATTGGATCTCTGTAACTCAAGATATGCTCATTGGAATACACGGAGGTTAGGATTTTACAACATCTACTATCCTTTCTTTGCCTCTGAATCAGCCTTTGCCAGATTTTGCAAATTTCACCCAAAAACCACCTAAAATCATAAGAAAGACACAAAAACTCAAAGTAGCATCCAAAAGGTGAATTTTGCACTAAAACATATTAAAAATAAATAAAATACTACTGAAAACGCTCTAAAAATGCTATGAAAATGGGTATAAAATGCCCCGTCATCACTGGAGAGAAAGGTAAATTTGTTGTTTTTTAGAAGTAAACACGTTTTCCCTATTTGTTTTGTGTTTTTTGTATTCTACTTTAAGTTATCAAATATGTACGTTTAAACTTTTGTCAAATCTGGCGTTTATTTATGTTTTCAAATTTCTTTGAGATGTTTTGAGGTAAAAAATCACTCTTGGACGTTGATGAGCAAAAAGTGAAGCTCACAATTATCGGTAAGTGCACCAAATCATTAATGTAATACCATGATGAGTGGATATCGTTCCTACCAGGATTAACGAATTGAGCACGCAAATATCGAATTAAACTAATAATTAAATCAATAAAACTTGGAATTGTTGAGTACTAAAGTTTTGAAGATTTGCTGGAAAAATAAAAGCTTAAAGAAAGTTAAAAGCTAGGGTTTTGATTTGCTTGAGGCAATACGTGTGATTGTTGGAGGAAAATATATAGGATGGGGAACTCAAAGGTTCTAGGGATGCTTATGTTTTTAGAAGAATCAAATATTGTTTTCTTAGTTCAAAGCAAGTAAGGATCGTTCGCCATGAATCTTAATTAATCGATTTCTAATGTCTTGGCTTGGTTTTTCCTCCATTAATCAACATCCAATGTCTTGGCCAATTGATTAACTAAAGAGGTTAAGTCCAAAAACCAATTCAATTCCACATAAGATTCAAGAGTAGTCCTCAGGTCGGATTATATGTCATGTATTCAAGTTAGTTCTGTCCAATTAAATCTTATGTGAAAACACAATTTTCGAAAATTGTCCTAATTCAAATTATATGTCACGTATTCAAATCTAGGGTAATAAAAAATCATGTGCGGTGTTGAACGCTTTAAAAAATGCAATGTCTAGGCAATTTAGAAAATCATGTGAAAGAGTTTTCAAGCACAATTCGGATATACGCTCTGTCGAGTTAGTAAATGAATTCAAAATGGAATTAGCACACCTGTCAGCACTATTAATCCTTTAGGGATGAAGAACGAAATATTCAATCATAAACAAATCAATGCATGTTTTAAAACAGACGGAAACTTAGATTAATAATTGATAGAAAATAGAAACAGATCCCCTAACTCTTTAACAAAGCTTTAGTAAGTCATGGAGATTACAAAATCACAAAGATGAAAAGTCTCCTGAGAACTCTTTCTGAATGTAATTCACTTATTATACCTAGGTTCTTTTTTCTCTAATTCAAATTCAAATCCTGATCTTATCTTAATCAGAATAAATAAGATAATCTCTAACTAATTCAAATCTTAAATTTCAAAACAAAATCAAAAGAAATTCAAAACTAATTAACAATAGAATCTTCTTTAATCATCAAATCAAAATCAAATCTTCAAGGTTGGGCTTGTGATGAATCAACACTTGATGAGGCAATTATGGGCTAGTGTGGCATGCCCAAACTCCTCGTGGCACGCCTCAATCAGAAAACACTCCCAAGGGCTTGTTTTTTCCAAAGTGTGGCACGCCCAATTCTTGGCATGGCACTCTCTCTATGGGCTGGTCCAGGCGTGGCACGCCTGAATTTGACTAACTCCCATGGGCTTGGAATTGACTAGGGCATGGCATGCCCTCCTTGTTGAAATGCTTCCAGAGACTTGGTCTTGAACAAGGAATGGTAGGCTTCTTTCTTCTCTTGGCACACCTAATCCTTGAGTTCAAGGGCATGGCACGCTTTGTGCTTGGCATCACACACCCTTAATGATGGTGTTAGGACGTGGTACACCAAGTCTTCTTCTCCTAGGTGTGGCATGCCCTAGAATGCATGTGACATGCCCTGCCTTCTTTTTTTATGGGCATTGCATGCCTGGCTTGGTGATATTAGGGCATGGAACACTCTCTCTTCTCTCCTCCATGGCGTGGCTTGCCCTATTCTCTATTTAGGTGCATGGCTTCACTCTTACGTTCCTAGCTCTCAATTCTTCATACTAAGCTTGCTCTTTGATCCACCTCTCCTTGCTAGTTGATTTACCTCCCTTTTTATTATAATTCTTTGAAAACACTTAGCAAACACCATAGTAGAATAAGATACTTAAAACTCACAAGATTTGAAGATAAAATTATAATTAATTCTAAGAAAACAATGAATTAAAGCAAGAAAAACAATTAATGATGCGAACGCATTATAACAACAAACTTAAAACTTTGTTTATCCTCAAGAAAAAAGAAAAGAAAAGAATTGAATGAAGGAGAATTGAATCTTCCTGAAGCTCATGTTCCTTTTGAGATTGGGGTTTAGCAATTCATGTGATTCTAAACAGATTCTCTTCTTTCTGAATGATTCTTGAAGTCTTGAGAGTGAAGAATCCTTTAGAACTGAATCTTAGATGATATTATGAGATCTTTTTCTTTTAAGTTTTGATTGATCCTTGAATCTTTTATTTATAACAGAGAGAACTTTTCGGTTGACAACTCTAAGTGTTCTGTGTCAAGGCAACTTTTGATAGTATGCTTTCGATCGATAATCTCGAGCCAGTTGGCCTAAGTTACCGGGTGATGAAGTGTAATACCCTAACTTTTAGGACCTCATGATCGTACTAAAAGTTAGGGTGCTACCTACCTCTAATACTTTAATTTAATACTATAATTATTTAATATTGAGCCTTCGCGAATATGAACCGGTTTTTTATTAAGAAATAGAAAAGCCATTACTTTAAGACACTTAATCACATAATTATATTCACATAATATTAAATATATAGACTTATATAATATTCCTCAAAATAAATCCTACCCCTCTAAAAACTGAAATAATAAACGACGAGAGAAAAATAAATTCTAACAACTCAACTTGTGAACATAGTCTTCTATACTCATGTAGCTCCGCACTAAACCTTTGCACCTGTAGCTGAATGGGATGGAAATAGGGGGTAAGAACTGGGGAGTTCTTAATAGGGTCAGGGTGTAGGAGTTAAGTTCATTATCCATATTTAAAACTGATATTTTTCTTATAAAAATTTCACGCAAAAAGACATTTCATATATTTCACCACTTACTAGGAAACCATTTTAACCAAAGCTTACCGCTGGTCCTTCCAATCACGGCCTTTGCCCCAAATCAAATCAACTTGGCCTACGGCTCAATTCAACATGAATCGCCATCAAAAGTCAATCACAAAACAAAATTAATCATAGGCACAAAAAATGCAAGACAAACACAAAGAGCAATTACAAAATATAGAATCCAATCACAAGCACTCACAATCATGAAAACACAATCATAACAAGTATGCGCAAACAAGTATGATGCATGTCTAGTCCTATACAGGCCATGAGCTCATGTGTCGGTTTATTGCCCAATTCTCGACATTGGTCCTGAGATAAGCGTTTGGTACTGCCGTTCTTATCTCAGCCAACGTCCCTTCCATGAGCGTTACGCATCGCCGTCCTTATGGGGAACCTTCCTCTCGGTCTCCAGTGAGCGTTACGCATCACCGTCCTCACTGAGTCGTCCCTATAGTATCAACGTCCCTTCCACCATGAGTGTTACACATCGCTGTCCTCATGGGGGAACCTTCCTTTCAGTCTCCAATGAGCGTTACGCATCGCCGTCCTCACTAGACAATTGGCACTAAGGCCCAAACTTCACTCAATTTCTTTTCAATCCTTACTCTCTACTCTACTGTAGTAGAGATCCCTTTAATTAATACCTTCTTTTCTATCTGCTCTACTGTGGCAGACATTCATCAAATTCTTTCGGTCACTGCTCTCTACTCTTCTGTGGCAAAAATCCTTTTACTTAAAACATCCTTTTCTTTTTGTTCTTTTTCTTTTCTTTTCTTTCTCGACTTTTCCTTTTGTTTTCTTTCTCTCTTCTTTTCTTCAATCTTTTAACTCCTTATCATTTCAACTTCACATTCTTCTCTCACCTTTCCCTAATCTCTTATGAAAAAAAATTATAAAGTACTTTAATTAGGTCTACGTTCTCTAAAACTTTTAAGATTACTCTGTTTGCTCTTCTCTGACTTATAATTTATTAATAATATCTCTGCTAAGAAATATTCGTAATAAGATATTAACAATAATATAAATAAAATAATTTAAATGGTAAATAATACATATATATATATATATATATCTTTTTTTAAAACTTAGTTTATAAAATCTTAATTTTAAATTTTTATTAATTACTTTCTAAATCACAAATTTTGTAATATTCTACTTTTAACCTTAATATTTTATAAAATCATATTTAAAATCCTCACTTATTTTTATATTTATAAAAATAATCCTGAACTTTTATAAATATTAGTCTTCCTCTTATACCCAAAACTGAAACCCTTAGCACTTTTCTTTCAAAATATTACTTGTATTTTAACCTGTTTTCAAGTCTTTCGGTTACTGACTTTTCTCAACTTTTAATTTAATCTTTCGACTATCAAATCTCATCTATTTTCTCTAAATACCATATCCCAACAGTCCTAAAATTATTAAAACAACCACAGCTGAGCTGTTTCTCATAGTCAAACCAACAAATCACAAGTAACAACAATAATTCAATATAAACTCATTCAGACTCAAACAATAATTAACGAAATCAATATTCACTTATCAAATTCACATTTAATTGTTATAAAGTTACCAAACTCTACTTCTGTACGAAATTAAAATAACGAAAGCTCCAAAAAAGCTTTCTGACTGAGCTGTTGAAAAGGAAAATGTCAGAGACCGTCTGTGCCTTTTAGAACTTCAATTGGCCGAATTCAAAGAGAAGGAGAACTACGTCACCGTCAGTTTTCACTGAAAAAAAGTGACGCTAATATGTAGAGGAGGAAGATACGAACATTTTCATCGGATTAAATTTTTTATTGAACTTACGAATTTAAAGAAATTGAAATCGAAAGGTTTACGGGTTCCACGGTTTTCTCTCTCATTCTCGGTCACTATCTTCTTACCATGCAAGAAAATAAAACCAAAAGAAGCTAGATGATGACGATTAATGTGTTTAGGTGTCATGGTTATTTATATATATATACACATATGTACATATACCTTCAAGCAACGTCTGTTACCTCTTGCTTTTCCTTTCTTAATAACTTATATATGTAATTATGAATGATTATAATTAATGTGATACGAAAATGTGATCCGAGTTTTCATTATCGGTCACTATATATAAAAGCCATGTTTTCATTTCTTGCCTTTCATTTTTTTAATTATTTTTATTAAAAATAGTTTTCTTAAAAATAAAATCTCAACAAATATAATAACTCAAAAATAACTAATAATTTAATTTTTAAAAATTTGGAGTGTTTCATGAAGTACCCCACAAATCTAGTTATCCAAGTCTCTCCTTGACACAGTCGCACCACAAGCATATAATTAAAGATTTTAAATTTCCAGACATCGATGTCTAGAGCCTCTTTGGACGTCTAAATATTTTGTCTTAAGGAAACTCTTGATTGTGGATTTTCAATCAATAATCCCGGACCAGTTGGCCAAAGTTACTGAGTGATGAAGCACCCATCGAATCTAATTACTCGAGTCCTATCCTTGGACAATCAGCACCACAGGCACATAATTGGGCTCTTTGCCATTTGTAAGGCCCCAGATTTTTTGGAAATTGAATAATAAGTTATTTATGGGTTATGATATTTATTCAAGATAATATTTTCAGAGACTTTTATATTGAGTATTTTCTTATTATTAGTTTAAAGATTTAGTGATTGAAAAATAATGAGAATTTTATATGTTTTAATATGAATATTTAGATTTTGAACTTTATTTATGATTTTAAAGGAAATTAATTTGATTATCTCTAATTATTAAATTAGGGTATTTATTTAAAAATAATTTATAAGTTGATAATTAAATAGTATTTTTATAGATATTATTAATGGATTAAAATTGATTTTTCAATTACCAAATTACCGTTATACCTCTTTTTACCAAAAACCCTAACCCTAATTTCTAACAACACACTCACTCACTCACCTCTCACTCTCAGCCACACACTCCCTCGCAACACTCACCTCACAAGGGTGATCCACACACACGAGAACAAAGGAAAGAGAGAAAGGGAGAAGAGAGAACGGAGAGCACGATGGAAGAGAAGGGAAAGGAGAGGGAGCAGCGCCGGAAGAGGGCATCACTCGTCACTGCCGCCAGACTGCCGCATGCGTGGAGCTTCCTGTTTCGCCGCTGTCGTGTCGCGCCAGGGAGAGTCTCCGTTAAGAGAAGAGATGCCATGATAGAGAAATCGTGCTGCGAAGGACGAGACCATTGTCGCCGAGGCTCCGCCCTGCCCAACCGCCATCTCCGAAGCTCGTGATGCCATTGCGGTGGTGGTGTGGACTTTACAGAGAGAGAGAGAGAGAGAGAGAGAGATGGCTCGGGAAGAGAGGACGCAATGCGGAGAATGAGTTGGGTCCGTTTCTGCTGTCGCTGCTACAGCCAACCACCGTCGCCAAGCTCCACGCTACCGCGTTGGTCGCCGGAGTCAACCGTTGGAGTTGCGGCTACCAGTACTAGGTTCCTTCTTGGTACAGTAAATCGTTTTGCTCCGAAAACTCATTTAGTTTCTATTCTGTTATGTTATTGAGGAATTTGCGGCGTTATTGTGATAAAGTTGAGTTTCGGTCCTTGCATGTTGCGTTTGGAGTCGCTGTTCTTGCGGAGAGGGTATGGAGCTGTGGTCGTAGCTGCCGCTATTGTGGGCCGCGAGGAAAAAGAATTTTGAACGTGTTTGGCTTTATGGTTTCGACTATTCAAGGTTGGGGCGCTTTCCTTAAACTTATTTTTGTTCTAAAGAGTTGTTATAAATCTATATTGATGCAAATAATATATTTTTAGAGATTATGTGAGTCTTATGGATTGAACTGAGTTGTTTTGAATAAATGATTGATTTATTGATTGATTAAATTGGTTTTTAAATTGTGGTATAATGATTATTGAGCGTTTGAATGCATATTGATAATTGAGGTTGAATTATTGTGATTTACTAGATTGGTTGTTCGAATTCTGGATTTTTGTTGATTTTCTTGGGTTGAGTTGGAATTGTTGAGATAATAATTTATTGGAAATGATTTGAATGATAGATAGGTGTTTGATTTGGTTGTTGGGACCCTTGAAGGGTGACAAAGTCCGTATTTTAGAGGAGATGCTGTCAAAATTTTTTATAAAACTCTGAGACTTTGTTTAAAGCGTTGCTTTAAAGAAAATTTGATTTAAGAATCATATTACTTGATTTCGATTTATTACTAAACGAGTCATGTTTTCAGTTCAATTTATTGAGAAAAGAATTCTGTTTTGAGTTTGATTTATTAAGAAAAGAATTATGATTTGAGTTTGATTCATTAAGAAAAGGATTCTGTTTTTAGTTTGATTCATTGAGAAAAAATTATGTTTTGAGCTCGATTTCAAATGAAAGAACTATGTCTTGAGTTTGATTAAAGAATCCCATTTTTAGAAGTTTTTTGTGTAGGTTTGCTGAAGGGAAAAAGAAAGGCAGCGACTAGGGTTCCATTTAGGAATAGGGAAAAAGTGTGTGCTAATAAAATTAGGGTTTGTATATAAAATTGGAATTTTAGGTTTAATTAGAGTAAGGTAATTTTATTAAAATTTGAGCATAGAGTATAAATTTTGAAATCTAATTAAATCTCTAAGAATTATTTTAATATTGTATCAAAATACTAATTGATTTTCAATCAATTTCTCTAGTTGAAAATATATAGTAATATAATTAATTTTCTTTAATCCCTAAAACTCAAAGTATTGAATTATAAAAATATAAAGTATTTAAAATCAAATAATCAAAACTGTCTTTAATTATTTTTAATAAAATAATTTTTAAAATTAAAACTGTAAATAAATATATAATATAAAATTAGTGTATAATAAAACTTTTTAAAAATTTTGGGTCTTACATTTAGAACCTTAACATTACTTCTGCTACAGTCCATCTCCTTGGCGTTTGTCTTTTTTGGGATATTGGTCCATTCATGATTATCCTTCAAGTGTTACAATTTACAAACTGCACAAATATTCTCATTTTTCTCTTTGAGTAAGTGTAGTTTCGCCCTTAAAGAATGAAAGTCTATTGTTAAATTTATGTTCAATGAGTGTGTAAGCCACCACATTTACTCTCATGATAGCTATTTGGATCTTTTTTCTAAGTTATTAGACTTGATGCTTGAGATCTTGACTCTTGATACTAATTGAAGATTTTTGATAATTTAAAAAAGGGAGTTGAATGTAGGGTTTCTTTTTAAAATGAATACCAAATAGATTTGAAATTTAGCTGCTGCAGTGTTTGTTAAAATGATTATGTAAAAGACAATTTATTTTTGTTTCATAAATACAGTACAAAAGATAAAATAAAAGAGAAAAACTTGCATCATCATATATTCTGGTTCAACCACTTAGTGCCATGTGATCTACATCCAATCTCTACCATAACAATAGTAAAATTTTCATTATAATTTCAAAGAAATCATAATCACAAATTTCCAATAATTTTTTCTAATCCTGTTAAAGAACACACAAGATTCTATGTGAACTTGTCACCACTAAACTAACCTAGCTTAAACTTTTTCACTAAGTGCTTTTTCAACATAATAAAAAAAATCTTTTAAACTTGTGATTTTATACTAAGTGCTCTCCCAACTTAACAAAGAGAACCTATTAGGCTCATGACACAAAATAAAAATTAAATAAAAAAAAATTGATATAATTTATGACTTTTTCTCTAATTAGCTAAATGTTTCTTTTATGTTGGTGCATTACCTCCAAAAATTAAATTTTTTTTGGAAAAAAAAAATTAAGCACGGCAGAGTGGATTGTGGTTGCATTCTTCTCCAAAGATGAGTATGGCAGCAAAGATAGTGGTGTTCCAAAAATAGCAACAAATCCGTTTTGCAAATGGTAGAAGGTCGTGAGTGGTATTCTCTTTTGCTGTCCTTGCTGTTTACTTTTTGGTAGCACATATATTCTTATTGTACTAGTTAAATTAACACCTTTAATTTTTTTTTTCTCTTAATTTTGATATTTTCTCTCTATTACATTTCATGATGAAAATATTTTGGTACCAAGACTGAAAAAAAAAAAACATTTTTCTTTCTTATTTTTGTGTTATATCCGAATTGCTAGTGCTCGACTGGGATGTAGAAAAATGCTTGATGTCCGTGTCCATATATCAATAATAATGCCCTTCATATTTGTCAAAAATTTGATCGACTTTCTTTTCTTTTGGACTGTGCATATATTACTGTATGTGGACCTGCATAAAAGGAACACTCATCAAATGATATTTGGGCTTTTAAACTTAATAAAATATGTTTATCATCACCAAAAATAAAGATATTATTTTCTAAACTCAACCAAAAATACATTAAGTAATTATATAAATTATACTTTTATCCTTAATTTATTTTCAAATATACTTTAATTAAACCCTTAGGATTAATGTCGTTAACAGAAATTTTTGCGATCACAAGCTAATATATGTATTGATAGGTGCTAGGTTGTCATGTGTCATTGTGTCAATAACACATAGTATAAGATTATTACATCACTAATTATTAATTTTCAAGAGTATAATATTGTTAATATGATTTTTATTTACAAAAAATACTTATTGAATTATAAATATCTTTTTCCTTAACATTAATGTTTTATTTTAATTTTATTCTTAATATTTTAATATGTTTATAATATGATAATCCTATGTATGTTGATGACATGCTAGTCTAGAATTATTATGTCACAGTAGCATCTCAGCCTAATATTATCAAATTAGTATCTTTATTAATTATGTTAACCCTGAAAAGTATAAATAAAACATATATAATCCATTAAGTATATTTTTTAAATTTTAAAAAAAGTTTTAAAAACAACCAATATACTTTATCTTTATTAATTTATTTCCAATAAAAATAACGATTTAATTATACTCAGAGAACTTTAGTTAAGTGATCTCATCCTATTTATTTATTTCATGATATATAAAATGTAAGGAGTAAATATTAGTGAAAATAACGTAAGCCATTGAATTTTGAATATCCATCTCGTGAGATTTGAAAATGAAATGCGGATGAGTCATCAGTTACCTTGAAACTGATGAAGCAATAATGCTACATATCTATATCTATATATTATTCCACCCTACAAAAAAAGGGTCCTTGAAATCTTCTATGGACGGAAACGAAGATCTGAAAAGTGAAGGTCTTGGATGAAGATTATTCCTCAGATAGCATTTATATCTACCACATAAAACATATAAGATAAGATATTATTGTCTTGTGAGATTTTATTTTATTTTTTGTAACTTACCTTTTGGAACAATAATATTGGTTATGGTTATGGTTACTGCTTTTAGATCATTATTTGTGCTGTCTGAATTAGATCATAAAGGGGACATAAGGCAACTCAATAATAATGACTTGAAGTGGATCAATGCATGCATGCAACCGTGTTTGGGCATTTGCCACAAATACATTTGTTTATGCATAGCTTTTCTAAAGTTGATAATAGATATTTTGTCAACAATCACATATATATATAAACACGTAATTTTTATTTTTTTTTTGGTAAGGATATAAGCACTTCATTGTAATAAGATAAAATATTTGGTGAAAGTTCCAGAAAGATAAAAATATCATTGCATGCATGCAACCATTTTAATATAGCTTATTAAATTTAAAATAAACCATAGTTAAGTACGGACACTCAACGATGAGAAGATTTCTTCAAACACACGTGTAACCATTTTTTTACAACTAGATCTAGGAATGGCAACAGGTTCTCATGAAGGTGGGGACATGTGCCCCACCCTCGTCTCCGAAAATTTTCTTCGTCCCTGTCCCGTTCCCGTAACGGGAATCCCGTACCGGCCAGATATTCGGATATCCACAAATATCCACGGGTTTAGAAGAAATGAATATAAGAAGAAAAATAAAACAAAAATCCAGTAAACAAAAATCCAGTGAATACTAAATATGAAAAAAAATAACAAAAATCCAATAAACAATACATACCAATAACTTAGTATTATAATCCAATGTTTCAATTTTACAGTATGAATTCAAACCCTAAATTTAGTTTCGCAGCAAAAAACTCTAACTCTATAACCAAATTTATCAATTAATAAAATTTAAACTCTAAACTTAAATCCAATTTCACATTATAAGAATCCAAATCCTAAACTTAAATTAAATTTCACATCAACAGAATTCAAAATTTAATCTCAATTTCGTAGCAATTTCATCAAATAAAAATAAAAAAATATATATATTCTCAAATCTCAGTTAATAGAAAATCAAAACATCCAACTTATTGAAGAGTCATAGTCGACTTTGTTGAGCAGAAGCGATGCAGAGTCCTTGTGAAGCAGAAGTGTCGTGGAGCAGAGGCGTTGCTAAAGTAGAGTTGCCATTGACGATGACGCAGATCTAAAGCTTCGATGCGACTTGCGAAGCAGAGGCAGAGGCGTTGCGAAACAGAGATAGAGTTATCGCAAAGCAGAAGAAGAGGCAGCGTGAAGCTATGAGCAACAAACAGTAAGCGACACAGTGAGAAGAAGAAAGTGAGCAACAGCTGCGATGGAGGAAAGTCAGGGACGATGACGTGAAGGACTCAGAAGGAGGAGGCCGGCGACGAAGTAAGAAGGAAGATTGGAATAAGTACTAAAGGAGGGGGTGACAAGTGCAGGAGAAGATTGAGTGAGGGAGAGGCTCGGATAGAGAGAAAAGTGAAAAGAGCGGCGTATAGAGTATGATTTGGGGTTGG
>NC_029776.3:71138162-71143118 GCF_000817695.3 Arachis duranensis | reverse complement strand
ATATGAAAGAATGAAACATATAGCATAATAATTTCTCCCAGTAAAGTGAAGACCCATCTTCACCAAGTGCATATAGCACACTATGTATGTACCTTGTGTGACCACGTTTATCAAATATATTAAAGTTGAATAAAAATGTCTGTATGAACAATTTTTACACGGACAATTTTTTTAAGAGTCCATCTACTGTACAGATGTATTTTTGTACAGATTTACAGATTTTAAAAGCGTATCACTAAAAGTGTTGCTTAAAAAGAAAGAGTTACCTTTAATCGTTAACTTGGCTTTGATACTAATTTTTAAAGTCGTCTTTTCTTTTAATTTCTTTTTCGAAATTTCTATTAACTCTTCGAATAATTTGCCAATTCATAATAAAAAGTATTGACCGTATTGCTAGTATTTATAATTTTGATTTTTATAGTTTTTCAATCTTGTTTTAGTTTATAATATTCTTTTTTGCATGAATTATTGTATATAAAATCTTTTATCTGTTTGTCTTTTTCTTTAATATAATTTCTTAAATCCTCAAAAACTTCTTTTATTTCTACACTTTCTGTTGTTTCTAAATATCTTTTTAATTTTTCAACTTCATTTTCCATTTTTTCTTTTAACAGCTTTAATTCTTTTAAGTCATAATATGGTTTTCCAAGCATTTATAAATTTTTTAAGTTTAACTCCAACTTGTTTATATTTATTCTTATTTCTATCCTTTTTATTATAAGGTCATCGATTTCGATCTGAAGATTATTTAATTCCCTTTTATACTCCTTTATTTTACTTTTTAATTTTTTCGCCCTTTTCCTTTTTATTTTATTTTCTGGTCTTTCAGTCTTTGTATGCTTCATTATTTATCTTAGAATTTCTGCAAATTCTATCATTGATTCATCACTATTTTCTAGAGATTCTATTAATTTTTCTAACTCTTCAACTTCTCCTTTCAATTTGTCATAGATTATTTTTAGAGCTTCAAATGTCCTTTGATTTATTTCAGAAAACTGTAAATAATTCAACCGATTTTCTCTTTCAAAGAGCTCTTGTTTCTTGTCTTGATAGGTTACATATATTTTTTCTTTATTTATTGTCATAATTTAATGTTTAGGGTTTCATTTAATTTTTTGACCTTTTTTGTTAATTCTTTTATTTCAGATTTTTCTTCTTTAATTTTTAACTTGGATAAACTTAAAGGGCTATTAATTTTAGATTCTCTTATTTGAAAATTCGATGAAATTAATTTTCCTGATGGTTCTTTTAATAATAGAACTGGGTTTTCAATAGCTTTATATTTTGGTATTTCTATTTTTACAATTTTCCGAAATAATTCATCGACATAAATTCTTTCTCTGTTTTTAAATATTATACTATGATGGCTATTTGTTAAAGCATAATTTATTGCATATGTAATTGAAAATGGTTCATCGTCTTGTTCCATTAGATTCTTTCTATGAAATTTATAAGCCAAACTTAAAGATCTTCCAAAGTTTTCAGTTGATAAAGGTAGGCCAAACTTATAGATCTTCCAAGGTTTTCAGTTGATAAAGGTATAGCATATCCAACATGGGCATTGAATTTAACATTTACGTTTGCCAAGTTTCCATGAACAATTCCAATTATTTGATCTATTGGGTCATCAGTAATTCTTTTGTCACATATTGCTAAGCTTATTGGTGAATTAATTCCTTTCATATATGTAAATTTGATTAAAACTTGTATAGTACTAATATGAATCCATCCAATTTTATATCTTTTTTGTTGATCCTTAATTTTCTCAATCTGTTTACTCAATTCTTCATCATTTATCAAAGCTATTTCAAGTTCTCCATTGGCGGATTTTATCTTTATAGGGGCTTCAAGTTGAATTTTTCCATAGTATATTATATTTTTTCTATTAAAAACTTCTTTTAAAAGATTTTGTTTATTAAAATTTTCATTTGATTTGAGATTTAATTCCGTTTTTAGAACAGCCTGTTTTTCATTATCTAATAAAGCAGTTAATCTATAATAATCAGATTATTCTGTTAATTCTAAGCTTTCTAAATAATTCATAACTAAGAGATTAGGATAAAGGCGTACCTTTTTGGAGAAAAACTTCCTTTATTTAGTATATTTTACATAAGATGTTTTTATCTCCAGAGGGGAGATTGTAGATACTAACTCCAGAGGGGAGTTTAGAATTGGTTTTTCCTAAGGGAATTCTTCTTCAGACTATAGACTCGCCTCGGCAGCTTCCTCCTTGCTCTCCTAGCATATGAGTACTCTTAGCCTTCTGCTTTCTATTGTCTGATGCCTCTACAATTGCCTAAGCAACCTATTTATAATAGTTGGGTTTGATGGACAATTCCCATCCTCACCCTTCTTATGACGTCATTGCTTACGTCATTGTTTGTTCTCTTGCACCAGCTACATTGTTGGTGCTATGTGACCTAAGCGCTTACGTCACTATGCAATAATGTTAAGAGATGCTTCAGATGCACTGTCCTCCTCTTTTAGAGAGATGTTTCAGATGTGATGTCCTCCTCTTTTATCATGTGACCCTCATATGCATTGTCCTCTTCTTTCATCATGTGAGTTGATTCCGTTTCATTATTGCTTTCTTCAGATAACTCTGAGACACATAGCTGACACTTGTGGTCTTCTCTGTCTTTTATCAAATAGCAGAGATTCCTCTTTATCCCTTCAGGGAGCTTTTCTAAAAGTCCGGATAAATTGTAGAATGCTGATTCAAATTCTACCAAGAGTCTCATCTCTCTTTCTTCAATTTCATTTCTTTTACTGGACACAAGCAAAGTATTTCTACTTTTATAATTAATCCTTGTATGAGATTCGTTCGTTATTTTTTGAGTTCTTTCAAAGACCCTTGCTAATGTGCTGGCTAGCCTTCCTTCATGACTGTAAATTGTTAAGTTTTGAATCTGATCAATTGGTTGAAAATTTCCTGGGAAGACGGACATGAATATTACTTGGTGTGCTGGAACCAAGCATTCTTCTTCTTCATTAAAAATAGGTTGACTGTTTGTAAATTTTAGGGATATATCCCTTGGATTTACGTTGTCAATCATATTTTTAAATCTCTTTACTGCATCAACGAATCCTGCAGGAAACTCACTAATAATTTTTAGATCATTAAAAATTAAAATTGTATCAATTAGTCCATACTAGAAAAACTGATAGGTATCAGATGAGGAAGCCTCTGGAAATATAACCAGCTTTGTTAACTGTTCTTTAGAAGCTTCTGGAAATATAACCAGCTTTGTTAACTGTTCTTTGGCAATAGGATAATATCCCAAAATTGCCCTTTTTTCTTCGGTCCAATTCAGGACTATGTTAAGGGTTTCTCTGAGATTTGATCTACAGACCCTTTTCTTTTCCTTGATTTCAGTCCTTGTAGGAATGTTTCTTATTATCCCTATTCTCTGGGTTTGAATTGGAGCTTTATCTGCTCTTTTTAGGGTTTGTTCTGGATGAAGAGCTTCATATTCCCTGAAGGATTCCTTTGCTTCTTCCAGTGTTAGAAACCCTCCTTTATGAATTATCCTTGATTGATGCGTGAATGGTGCTGCTTTTTCCCAGGCATCATATACTCCTTTCATGGGGCCATTATAGATTACATAATATTTTTTATCTTGGGTAGATTTTTTGATAATTTCAGCAATTGTTTTATTTTTTGTAATTTTTTCTTCACCTGATTTGTTTACCACGCTTAGCTGGCTGAACTCTGATGGTTTTAGTTGTTGTGTTGATTTCATTGCTTCGATAGCCTTCTTGAGGGATTGGATCTGTGTCCTTATTTGCTGACAATGCTTGCATTTTTCGAGTTCTTGTTCGCATTTTTGAATTTCTTGATCTAATACGTTGTAGACGAACTCCATTCTCTTGTTAATGTATCTGCAATAACATTTTTGTCACCCTTAATATATTCAATTTTTATTGGATATTGTAACAAAAATAATTGCCATCTTACCAATCGTCCATGATTATAATTAACTTTTAAATTATATCGTATGAAACCTGTTAGGTAGCTTGAATCTGTCCTTAATGTAAATTCTATGGGTAGTAAATCAATTTTTCATTTCTTAAGAGATTTAATTGCTGCTAGAGTTTCCTTTTCATGAGTAGTATATCTCTGTTCTGTTGGAGTAAAAGTCCCTGAAATATATCTGCAAAGTAATTCCTTTGGGGAATATTTAGAATCTAGTGATTCTTTTTCTTGTTCTAAACTTTTTATAGCTTTCTTAGCTTTCAGACATCCTGACCAGGTTATGTCTGAAGCATCTATTTCTACTATTAAGTAGTCATTTTCCTCTGGAATATAAAGTTCTGGAAGTTTTTCACATAAGTAGTCATTTTCTTCTGGAATGTAAAGTTCTGGAAGTTTTTTACATAATTCTTTGATTCTTTGAATTTGCATACTATCTTTTTCATCCCATTTCCATACTTTTTTTGCACTTATTTTTGGAAATAATCTTTTAGTGTATTCTGTTATATTCTTTAAAAATCCTTGATCAGAAATATAATTTATATACCCTAAAAATCTTTGTAATTGTTTTCTATCTTCTATTTTATTAGGAAATAGGTTTGCCTTTTCTAGAACATTTGGTTGAAGTTTTAGCTTTCCTTGAGTGGATAGAATTAATCCAAGAAACTCTATTTCTTGTTTTGCTATTCTTGCTTTCTTTTTGCTAAGAACTAATCCTTTTTGTTTACATCTTTCTAAAACTATTAATAATTTTTGAAGATGATCTTCTTTATCCTGTTTTGTAAAAATTAGTATATCATCAATGTATACTAAAAAAAATTCATTTAACTCTTTTAGATTTTCTTCCATAAATCTTTGATAAATACCTGGAGCTTGTTTTAATCCGAATGGTAATACATTCCATTCATAGAGTAACACACTTGTTGATTCTTTTGTTGGGCAAGTAAAAGCAGTTAATTTCTTTGTTTCTTCGTCTAAACGAA
>NC_029776.3:71136330-71138072 GCF_000817695.3 Arachis duranensis | reverse complement strand
CTTTTTGGTCAATTTTATGTATTGATTTGTCAGCTATTCTAACTCTTAATGGTTTCTTTAATTTTTTCCAATCAAGTTTTATATTTCAACTAGCAAAGCATTGTGTTGCTCCAGAATCTATAAAAGCATTTATAAACTTTTCTGTTATTTTTATAGTAATAAATGTGACATTATTACTCAGTCTCTGAGTCTTTTTCTAAGACATATTCAAAAATATAGTCTAAGGTATCATCAGATTCCTCTAAAGGTTCCATGAAACAAGACTTAGCAATTTCTATTTGTTTAGTAAGATCCTTTTTATCCTTCTTTTTCGGACATTCATTTGCATAATGTCCTTCTTCTTGGCAATACCAACACTTACAGTTTTCTTTTTTATTCGGGCAATAGTCACTTTTTTGTCTTTTATTTTTATTGTTATTTCTTTTCCTAAAATACCTCTTTTTTCTCCAGTTTGGATAGTATTTTCTTTTTCTAAATTGATATTTTCTTTTTCTTTGAATCTTTTTCTAAATTGGTATTTTCTTTTTCTTTGAAAATTTTTATTAAACCCATATTTTTGGGGTATCTTTTCATTATCCTAACAGCAAATTCTAATTATATTTGCAAATCTTTTTTGAGTTACTTCTTGCATACAACGTTCTTTTATTTCCTCTCTTATTGCAGAGGTTGCTCCACCAAAATTATTTTCAATTGTCCTTCTATTTATTTCTCTTATAAATCTTCCCATTATAAATTCATTAGCAGGATATGGAAGTTTTGTTATATACATACTAAGATAATGATTTTTATCTTCTTCTTTTAATTTGTAATAATGTATTCTATATTCACATATATAAGACTCCACATTACATAGATCATATATCTGAATATTAGCTAAATGGTTTTTTGCTTCTTGATATTCTTTATTATAGACTTCTTGTCTATGATCTATAATATTTTTTCCAAAAAATTCTTTATATAGAATCATCATTATATATAATATCTTATCATAAGCTGTTGTTTTTGTTGCTAATTCTTCTATTATTTGGTTTTCTATTGATGTCATATAATCTCTTATAGTTCCTTTAGTATGAAATCCTATGTAATTTCAAATATCTCTTCCAGACAATTCACTAAGCTTTGGATTAGTAAAAGCTTCTAATAAAAAGGAATTCAACCAATTTTCGAAAATTTCTTTTTCATTCTTTTTACAGTCTATGTCGAGCATTCTTTCTCCTTCCATTTCCTGGATTTTAGGAACGTATTTTGATGATATTTTTGTATATTTTGAATCTTCATTTATAAACCCTTTTTTAAAGGCATAATTATCAAAAACCTGTTTCCCATTTAAATTGAGATTGATTATCCTTAGATGTTCCAGCTTCATTTTTTACTTGTATTGGAATTGCTGGTTCTTCGTCACTCGAATAATCTAGAATGTGTTCTTCATTTTCTATAGTTTCAGAATTTACTAATTCTTCTTCTATTTGAAAACCATGTTCCATAATATTATTTTCTTGAGCCATTTATAATTGTTTAAAAAGTATTGTAACTTCTTCTAATTTTTCTTCAATATTCATAATTTTAATGGTGGTTTTACTTTTAAGTCTGTTATGTTGATTATATTTTGAAATTTTTCTTCTTTGGGATTCTCTTTTTCCTTATTTCTTTGAAATTTTATGGATACTAATATTTCTTCAAGCATATCTACTATAGAATTTAATCGTGGGTTAAAAGTATGATAAAGATGTGGGGAATCATTT
>NC_029776.3:71134513-71135840 GCF_000817695.3 Arachis duranensis | reverse complement strand
TATTTAGGAGCAATTTTTCTAGACCTGCCAATATATATAACGTCGGGTGAATTGTCATTTTACGTTTTGCGACGGTTTTCTTCCAGCCTCTGCGAAATGCGTATAACCACAAATTTCATGTTTTCTTTAGTAATAAACATCTGGATATAATCTATAGTTAATTTAACACTACTATTTTAAACTATATATGTTTAAATCATTGTTACTCAAATTCGTAACACTCACTACAAGAAAAAGCAACATTTGTAACAAAAAAATGTTACAAAAAATCGAAATTTTGAAACAAAAGGATTTTGTAACAAAAAAAAGGAGTTGTTGTAGTATGTCCCGTTACAAAAAATTTTTGTAACAAAAAATGGAACCGTTACAATTCAAAGTAATATTTTGTAACAAATTTTTCTGATGCAAAAAACTAAAAGTCATTATAAAAGTGATAACAAATTTTGATTTTCAAAATATTTTTGGTGACAATATATTTTTTCTATCATAATATTTTGTTACAAAATATAAGTTGATTTTGTAACATTTTTTTTCTTTAGTTACAAAATACTATTTATTTTGTAATAATTTTTTTAATACAAATTACACACATAATTTGCCAAATTATATTTTTTAATTATTTAATATATTAACTAATTTACTCAACATGTCAACATTTATATAATATATAATAACATAGATAGTTCAAATATCTTTCATTTAACTAAGATAGATACATTGGACAAGAAAAAAAATGAATTATAAATCTCCAAAATATAAACTACAAATTACAAATTCTATCGTGTTCATACAACTCTAAACCTTTCTCATGGAGAAGCTTCTAATAAGTGCCACTGATGAGCGGATAATTTATACGCTTTTTGGCATTGTTTTTATATAGTTTTTAGTAAGTTTGAGCTACTTTTAGGGATGTTTTCATTAGTTTTTATGTTAAATTCACATTTCTGGACTTTACTATGAGTTTGTGTGTTTTTCTGTGATTTCAGGTAAATTCTGACTGAAATTGAGGGATTTGAGCAAAACTCTGAAGAAGGCTGACAAAAGGACTGCTGATGCTGTTGGAATCTGACCTCCCTGCACTTGAAATGGATTTTCTGGAGCTACAGAACTCCAATTGGCGCGCCCTCAACGGCGTTGGAAAGTAGACATCCAGGGCTTTCCAGCAATATATAATAGTCCATACTTTATTCGAAGATTGACGACGTAACTTGGCGTTGAACGCCAAGTTCATGCTGCTGTCTGGAGTTAAACGCCAGAAAAACGTCATGATCCGGAGTTGAACGCCCAAAACACGTCATAACCTGAAGTTTGACACCAAGAAATGCCT
>NC_029776.3:71131591-71134097 GCF_000817695.3 Arachis duranensis | reverse complement strand
GTATCTCTTAGATTCCCCAACAGAATCTTCGTGGTATAAGCTAGATAGATGGCGGCATTTATGAGGATCCGGAAAGTCTCACCTTGTCTGTGGTATTCCGAGTAGGATTCCGGTAATGAATGACTGTGACGTGCTTCAAACTTGCAAGTGCTGGGCGTTAGTGACAGACGCAAAAGAATCAAGGGATTCTATTCCAGTAGGCACAGGAACCAACCAGTGATTAGCCGTATTGTGACAGAGTGCGTGAGCATAGTTTTCACTGCGAGGATGGGATGTAGCCATCAACCATGGGTGATGCCTCCAAACGATTAGCCGTGCGAGTGACAGCCGCATAGGATCATTTTTCCGAGAGGATTGAAAGTAGCCACCGCTGATGGTGAACCCCTATACACAGCTTGCCATGCAGCATCTCCACTCGCTTATTTGAAATTCCCACCAATGAATCTGCATAAGTGTTCTATCCCTTTTTATAATCTATTCTCTTATTTCTATTTTCGAAACCCATAAACAAATTTAATATGATTTAACCTGCCTAACTGAGATTTGCAAGGTGACCATAGCTTGCTTCATACCAACAATCTCTGTGGGATCGACCCTTACTCACGTAAGGTTTATTACTTGGACGACCCAGTACACTTGCTGGTTAGTCGAACGGAGTTGTGAATTCAACTGGTGCCACAATAATAATTTCATACAACTTAAAGAACAGTGATCACAATTTCGTCCACCAAGTTTTTGGCGCCGTTGCCGGGGATTGTTCGAGTATGGACAACTGACGGTTCATCTTGTTGCTCAGATTAGGTAATTTTCTTTTCAAAAATCTTTTTCAAAAATTTTTTTCTTTTCTTTTTCGTTTTTCCAAAAATGTTTTTCGAAAAAAATCAATAAAAAAAAATTAGAAAATCATAAAAACAAAAAAAAATATTTTGTGTTTCTTGTTTAAGTCTTGTGTTAATCTTTAAGTTTGGTGTCAATTGCATGCTTTTAAAATTTTTCTTGCATTCTTTTCGAACATCTCATGCATTCATAGTGTTCTTCATGATCTTCAAGTTGTTCTTGATAAGTCTTCTTGTTTGATCTTGATGATTTCTTGTTTTGTGTCTTTTGTCGTTTTTCATGTGCATTTTTGCATTCATATTTTCCAAGCATTAAAAATTTCTAAGTTTGGTGTCTTGCATGTTTTCTTTGCATCAAAAATTTTTCAAAATTATGTTCTTGATGTTCATCATGATCTTCAAAGTGTTCTTGGTGTTCATCTTGACATTCATAGCGTTCTTGCATGCATTCATTGTTTTGATCTAAAAATTTCATGCATTGAATATTTTTGTTGTTTTTCTCTTTCATAATTAAAAATTCAAAAAAATCAAAAAAATATATTTTCCTTATTTTCCTCCAAATTTTCGAAATTTTGGGTTGACTTGGTCAAAAATTTTTAAAAATTAGTTGTTTCTTACAAGTCAAGTCAAAATTTCATTTTTAAAAATCTTATCGTTTCAAAATCTTTTTCAAAAATCATATCTTTTTCATTTTTTTTATCATTTTCGAAAATTTCAAAATTATTTTTCAAAATATTTTCAAAAATCTTTTTCTTATCTTTATATCAAATTTTCGAAAAATTAGCTAACAAGTAATGTGATTGACTCAAAAATTTGAAGTTTGTTACTTTCTTGTTAAGAAAGGTTCAATCTTTAAGTTCTAGAATCTTATCTTGTAGTTTCTTGTTAGTTAAGTCAATTTTAAAATTAAATCTTTTTCAAAATATCTTATCTAATTTCTTATCTTCTTATCTTTTTCAATCAACTAACTAACTTTTTGTTTGTTTCTTATCTTTTTCAAAACCAACTAACTACTTTTCCCTCTCTAATTTTCGAAAATTCTCCCTCTCTTTTTCAAAAATTCTTTTTTTAAATTTTAATTTTAATTATATTTTATCTCTAATTTTCGAAAATCACTAACTCTTTTTCAAAAATTATTTTCGAAATTTCTCTTCTCTTTTCTTCTTCTATTTAATTAATTAATTACTAACACTTCTCTTCACCTCTCTTCATCCACAAATCCGAATTTCCCTCTTCATTCTTCTACCTCTTTCTTCTTCTACTAACATAAAGGAATCTCTATACTGTGACATAGAGGATTCCTCCTTCTTTTCTTGTTTTATTCTCTTTCATATGAGCAGGAACAGGGAAAAAGGCACTCTTGTTGAAGTTGATCCAGAACCTGAAAGGACTCTGAAGAGAAAATTAAGAGAAACTAAATTACAACAATCCAGAAACAACCTTTAAAAAATTTTCGAACAAGAGAAAGACATGGCAGCTGAAAATAATAATAATAATAATGCAAGGAGAATGCTTGGTGACTTCACAAAGCCAACATCCAAGTTTGATGGAAGAAGCATCTCCATTCATGCCATTGGAGCCAACAACTTTGAGCTTAAGCCTCAACTAGTTGCATTAATGCAACAAAACTGCAAGTTTTATGGACTTCCATCTGAAGATCCTTATCAGTT
>NC_029776.3:71129509-71130288 GCF_000817695.3 Arachis duranensis | reverse complement strand
GAGGACGTGTTAGTAAAGGTTGAAGGCCTTTACATCCCTGCTGATTTCATAATCTTAGACACTAGGAAGGAAGAGGATGATTGCATCATCCTAGGAAGACCTTTCCTAGCCACAGCAGAAGCTGTGATAGATGTTCACAGAGGAGAGTTAGTCCTTCAATTGAATGGGGAATGCCTTGTGTTTCAGGCACATGGCCATCCCTCTGTGACAAAAGAGAGTAAGCATGAAGAACTTCTCTCAGTTCAGAGTCAAGAAGAACCCACACAGTCAAACTCTAAGTTTGGTGTTGTGAGGTCACAACCAAACTCTAAGATTGGTGTTCAGACCCCATATCCAAACTCTAAGTTTGGCGTTGGGACTACACACTAACATTGACCTGATCACCTTGTGGCTCCATGAGAGCCACTGTCAAGCTATTGACATTAAAGAAGCGCTTGTTGGGAGGCAACCCAATTTTATCTATCTAATTTTTATATTGTTATTTTGTGTTTTATTAGGTACATGATCATGAGGAGTCACGAAAAAATCAAAAAAATTAAAAACAGAGTCAAAAACAGAAGAAAAAATGTTTCACCCTGGAGGTAGCGCAGACTGGCGTTCAACGCCAGTAAGATGCATCTGGCTGGCGTTCAACGCCAGAACAGAGCACCATTCTGGCGCTGAACGCCAGAAACAAGCAACAACCTGGCGTTAAACGCCAGGAATGTGCACAGAGAGGACAAACTGGTGCTGAACGCCAGTAACAAGCATGAAACTGGCGTTCAACGCCAGAAACATGC
>NC_029776.3:71127651-71128377 GCF_000817695.3 Arachis duranensis | reverse complement strand
AAAATAGCCGATAAGTCCTCCACCATGGCAAGGCTAGCTTTTCCTCACCTTATTTTTCATCTATGTTACTCAGCTGGAGTTATCATAGAAGGAGATGTCTCCATTGAAGAAGACAAGCCCATCACCAAGAAAAGGATGGAGCAAGCAAGAGAAGCTCCTCACGGCCCTCAAGAAGTGCATGAAGAAGCTCATCATCAACAAATTCTTGAGATGCCTCAAGGAATGCACTTTCCTCCCAACAACTATTGGGAGCAACTCAACACCTCCTTAGAAGATTTGAGCCATAATGTTGAACAATTAAGGGTGGAACATCATGAGCACTCCATCATTCTCCAAGAAATAAGAGAGGATCAAAGAGCAATGAGGGAGGAGCAACAAAGGCAAGGAAGGGACATAGAAGAGCTTAAGGACATTGTTGGTCCTTCAAGAAGAAGACGCCACTAAAGGTGGATTCATTCCTTGTTCTTTATTTCTTTCTGTTTTCGGTTTTTAATTATTGTGTTTATCCATGTTTTGTGTCTTTATTTCATGATCATTAGTGTGTAACCATGCCTTAATGCTATGAATAAAATCCATTAGTCTTTCACCTCCCTTAAATGAAAAATGTTTTAATTCAAAAGAACAAGAAGTACATGAATTTCGAAATTATCATTGAATTTAATTTAATTATATTGATGTGGTGGCAATACTTTTTGTTTTCTGAATGAATGCTTGAACAGTGCATAT
>NC_029776.3:71121595-71124938 GCF_000817695.3 Arachis duranensis | reverse complement strand
CATTTTCCCGAGAGGATTGAAAGTAGCCACCACTGATGGTGAACCCCTATACACAGCTTGCCATGGAAAGGAGTAAGAAGGATTGAGTAGAAGCAGTAGGAGAGCAGGCGTCCTTGAGCCATGCAGCATCTCCACTCGCTTATCTGAAATTCCCACCAATGAATCTGCATAAGTGTTCTATCCCTTTTTATAATCTATTCTCTTATTTCTATTTTCGAAACCCATAAACCAATTTAACCTGCCTAACTGAGATTTGCAAGGTGACCATAGCTTGCTTCATACCAACAATCTCTGTGGGATCGACCCTTACTCACGTAAGGTTTATTACTTGGACGACCCAGTACACTTGCTGGTTAGTTGAACGGAGTTGTGAATTCAACTGGTGCCACAATAATAATTTCATACAACTTAAAGAACAGTGATCACAATTTCGTCCACCAGCCACACACCTGAAATCACCACGAACCAAAAAATACTAGCTTAAGAAACAAGATTGTTTTTCCTTTAAAAATGCATAGGAAAAATAAAAACTATACTCGTATTATTTAACAATATATATGAACTCTAAAATTCTTACCATGTCCTTTCCCAATTCCTTTTTAGTTGAGCAACATACTCAACAATTCTTTTGATGGTTTCCACCTATCGATGTAACAAAAAATTAGAAATAAGATATAACACCAATTATAATTGTTTCTATTAATTTTGATCCAAAATATTTAGAAAAATTTTGGTAGAACCTCCTTTAAAATTTGGATATTTTCACCGTCTACGGTTCCATCAATAACAACCAATACAGAAAGTAACTTTTTAAAAAGAGATAACAAGTATATCAATACTCAATACTCTTAATTGTTATTAAAAAATTTGGTTAATCGTAGTTAAAAAAATTGATTATCTAGTATATACTATTCTTAGATGGCATTTTCATTTTTAAATTCTTTAATTAAAAGAATTGAATGAATTGATTAATTTTAGGACACACTAACACAGCAAGAGCAGCTCGATCTGGCGGTAAGGTACATAAAGCATATGAGAGAAAGAATAGAGAAATTGAAAAAGCAGAAGCAGCTTGTCATGATGGAGCCAAAAAACAACAACAATAATGTGCAAAAATATGGACACAAAATTGCCACTGCTTGAAATGAGAGACTTTGGCTACGGCATAGAAGTTGTGTTGGTTTGTGGATTGAGAAACAAGACCTTTATGTTATATGAAGTTATTAATGTTCCTAAGGAAGAAGGTGCTGAGGTTATTACTGCAAGCTTCTCCTATTAAAATCCGTAACATATGCTATAATATACAAATACTTTGTTTCTACTAAAATATATGTACCATAGCATATCTGCATCATATACTATTAAATTTTAAACTTCTTAATTGTGACCATAGTTTTGATAAATTAGCCATATTTACATATTCCTATTTGTGCAAAATGGAAGGCCAGACTGTAACACCCTAACTACCAAAGCTCACGCTTCCGGCTGCGCTACTCTGATAGCTCGGACATTACGACGACACTTATACTAATTATTACTAAAATATGAGCCTGTTTAAAACTTTAAACCGTAAAACCACTCCCAAAAATACTTTCATCCGATAACATACCATATAACTTACAAAAACTCATAAAGAGTACATCCATATATATATACATACATATATATATAAATAATATTACAAACATTATCCAAAACAATTCCTATCCCTCTTAGAGAACATATCAAGATAAAGGCGAGGGTACAAAAATAATAATCTAAAGCAATACAGAGCGTCTCAATAACAAATAAATAAACTCTTCGTGACTTCTGCGCCCATATCCTGAAAGGGGAAAAATGTAGGGGGGTGAGAACATCATCCTCGAAAGGGTTCTCAGTATAGGGTTTTTGGGAATTACTATAATAGGATACATGAAGATAAACCGTACCAGTGATTAGTAACCGTCTTATGCCTTTTTTCAAAAACAACGGTTTACAATAAAAGTAAAGTCGGAAATCTTTTCTGAAAGAGGAACCATTCCATTCTCAAAAACTCAAAAGCCTTTCAAAACGGCTTATCTATGCTGAAACAAAATAGCCTTTCACATTTTATTCCAAACCAGAAACACAAAACCGAAATCAACCATCGGTTCATCTCATTCCAACCACGGCCCTAGGCCCAAACAATCCAACCATCAACCAATCACCACAGTCCAACAGAGTTCCAAATGCAAACACAAGTAGGAAGATACAAACACAAACCAACAGTTATTGCAAGTAGAACAATTATCAGTTAATCACATAGGCAAACCAAGTACAATATGCACACCCAAACAATGTCACATAGATGCATATGATGCATGCCTGTCCCTAGTGGCTGATGATATCATCTGTCGGTTATAGAGCCAACCCGACATGTCCTGGTAGCTAACCATTGGACTGTCCCTCTGTCGCGCATCCCCAACTCGAGTTATACTCATCATAAACTTGATCATAATCATGATCCATATCCATCACCTTCACTGGTGAATATTTACGGGGGCGAGCTCATCTGGGACTTTCACAGTGCCCGGCCACACTTACGACATAGGGTCAGCAGAGTCTTGAGCCTCCACCTGGAGCACGTGGTGGCTAGCCACTGCTTTCTCCCAGGGATCTCGTGCCTCTGATAGTGGAAGTGCAAATCACAATTATCAATAATTCAGCATATACATGCATTCATTCTCATCCATGGATTAACATCCATCTCAGCCATCTGGCTCATGGTTCAGTCCAGAATCAGCCAATATTCATAGCATACACAGCCATTCCAGCTCACAGTTCAATTGATGAGTGGATAATTTATACGCTTTTTGGCATTGTTTTTAGGTAGTTTTTAGTAAGTTTGAGCTACTTTTAGGGATGTTTTCATTAGTTTTTATGTTAAATTCACATTTCTTGACTTTACTATGAGTTTGTGTGTTTTTCTATGATTTCAGGTAAATTCTGGCTGAAATTTAGGGACTTGAGCAAAACTCTGAAAAAGGCTGACAAAAGGACTGCTGATGCTGTTGGAATCTGACCTCCCTGCACTCAAAATAGATTTTCTGGAGCTACAGAACTCCAATTGGCGCGCTCTCAACGGCGTTGGAAAGTAGACATCCAGAGCTTTCCAGCAATATATAATAGTCCATACTTTGTTCGGAAATTGACGACGTAACATGGCGTTGAACGCCGAGTACATGCTGCTGTCTGGAGTTAAACGCCAGAAAAACGTCATGATCCGCAGTTGAACGCCCAAAACACGTCATAACTTGGAGTTCAACTCCAAGAAAAGCCTCAGCTCGTGGATAGATCAAGCTCAGCCCAAGCATACACCAAGTGG
>NC_029776.3:71120510-71121230 GCF_000817695.3 Arachis duranensis | reverse complement strand
GTTAGTGACAAACGCAAAAGAATCAATGGATTCTATTCCAACCTGATTGAGAACCGACAGATGATTAGCCGTGCTGTGACAGAGCATAGGAACGTTTTCACTGAGAGGACGGGATGTAGCCATCAACCAAGGGTGTGCCTCCAGACGATTAGCCGTGCAGTGACAGCGCATAGGATCATTTTCCCGAGAGGATTGAAAGTAGCCACCACTGATGGTGATGCCCTACATACAGCTTGCCATGGAAAGGAATAAGAAGGATTGAAGGAAGAGTGAGTAATGAAGTAGAGTTTCAAGAGGAGCACAGCATCTCCATACACCTATCTGAAATTCTCACTATTGATTTACATAAGTATTTCTATCCCTTTTTATTTTCCAATTATTATTAATTTTCAAAAACCAAAACTATTTAATCTGCCTAACTGAGATTTGCAAGGTGACCATAACTTGCTTCATACCAACAATCTCTGTGGGATCGACCCTTACTCGTGTAAGGTTTATTACTTGGACGATCCAGTACACTTGCTGGTTAGTTGAACGAAGTTGTGAACTATGGTATTGACATCATGTTTTTGGCGCCATTACCAGGGAATGAAAAGCAATGAATTTTGCAAAATGGAATAACAATTGAATCACAATTTCGTCCACCAAGTTTTTGGCGCCGTTGCCGGGGATTATTCGAGTATGGACAACTGACGGTTCATCTTGTTGCTCAGATTAGGT
>NC_029776.3:71118611-71120421 GCF_000817695.3 Arachis duranensis | reverse complement strand
TTTTTCTAATAATGTTTTTCGAAAAAATTAATAAAAATACAAAAAAATTAGAAAATCATAAAAATAAAAAATATTTTGTGTTTCTTGTTTGAGTCTTGTGTTAATTTTTAAGTTTGGTGTCAATTGCATGCTTTAAAAATTTTTCTTGCATTTTTCGAAAATTTATGCATTCATAGTGTTCTTCATGATCTTCAAGTTGTTCTTGACAAGTCTTCTTGTTTGATATTGATGATTTCTTGTTTTGTGTTGTTTGTTGTTTTTCATGTGCACTTTTGCATTCATATTTTCGATGCATTAAAGATTTCTAAGTTTGGTGTCTTGCATGTTTTCTTTGCATCAAAATATTTTTCAAAACTATGTTCTTGATGTTCATCATGATCTTCAAAGTGTTCTTGGTGTTCATTTTGACATTCATAGCATTCTTGCATGCATTCATTGTTTTGATCTAAAAATTTCATGCATTGAGTATTTTTGTTGTTTTCTCTCTCATAATAAAAAAAATTTCAAAAATCAAAAAAATATCTTTTCCTTATTTCCCTCCAAATTTTTGAAATTTTGGGTTGACTTGGTCAAAAATATTTTAAAAATTAGTTGTTTCTTACAAGTCAAGTCAAATTTTCAATTTTAAAAATCTTATCTTTTCAAAATCTTTTTCAAAAATTATATCTTTTTCATTTTTTTTCCATTTTTCGAAAATTCCAAAAATCTTTTTCAAAATATTTTCAAAAATCTTTTTCTTATCTTTACATCTAATTTTCAAAAATTAGCTAACAATTAATGTGATTGATTCAAAAATTTGAAGTTTGTTACTTTCTTGTTAAGAAAGGTTCAATCTTTAAGTTCTAGAATCTTATCTTGTAGTTTCTTGTTAGTGAAGTAAGTAATTTCAAATTTTTAAATTAAATCTTTTTATCTGTTATCTTATCTTTTTCAAAAATTTTATCTTTTTCAAAATTTGATTTCAAAATATCTTATCTAACTTCTTATCTTCTTATCTTTTTCAAATTTGATTTCAAATCTTTTTCAATCAACTAACTAACTTTTTTTGTTTGTTTCTTATCTTTTTCAAAACCACCTAACTACCTTTCCTTCTTCAATTTTCGAAAATACCTCTCTCTTTTTCAAAAATTATTTTTAATTAATTAATTGTTTTAAATTTTAATTTCAATTATATTTTATTTTTAATTTTCAAAAAAATACTAACCCCTTTTTTCAAAATTATTTTCGAAATTCTCCCTCTCTTTTCTTATTCTATTTAATTAATTAATTACTAACACTTCTCTTCACCTCTCTCCATCTAAAAATCTGAACTTCTTATATCCCTTGTGTTTGGATTCTCCTACCCCTTTTTTCTTCTACTAATATAAGGGAATCTCTATACTGTGCCATAGAAGATTCCTCTTTCTTTTCTTGTTTTCTTCTCTTTCATATGAGCAGGAACAGGGAAAAAGGCACTCTTGTTGAAATTGATCCAGAACCTGAAAGGACTCTGAAGAGGAAATTAAGAGAAGCTAAATTAAATTATTCTAAAGGTAACCTTTCAGAAATTTTCGAACAAGAGAAGGAGATGGCAGCCGAAAATAATAATAATGCAAGGAGAATGCTTGGTGACTTCACAAAGCCAACGTCCAAGTTTGATGGAAGAAGCATCTCCATTCCTGCCATTGGAGCCAATAACTTTGAGCTGAAACCTCAGCTAGTTGCCTTAATGCAACAAAACTGCAAGTTTTATGGACTTCCATCTGAAGATCCTTATCAGTTTTTAACTGAGTTCTTGCAGATCTGTGAGACTGTAAAGACGAATGGAGTT
>NC_029776.3:71117743-71118572 GCF_000817695.3 Arachis duranensis | reverse complement strand
ATTCATGTACACCTCTGAGAGGAATTCCGTGAATAATGGGATACCTCAGAAGAAAGGAGTTCTTGAAATTGATGCTCTGAATGCCATATTGGCTCAGAACAAGGTGTTGACTCAACAGGTCAACATGATCTCTCAAAATCTGAATGGATGGCAACATGCATCCAATAGTACTAGAGAGGCAGCTTCTGAAGAAGCTTATGATCCTGAGAACCCTGCCATGGCAGAGGTTAATTACATGGGTGAACCTTATGGAAACACCTATAACTCATCATGGAGAAATCATCCAAATTTCTCATGGAAGGATCAACAAAAGCCTCAACAAAGTTTTAACAATGGTGGACGCAATAGGCTAGGCAATAGCAAGCCATATCCATCATCTTCTCAGCAACAGACAAAGAATTCTGAACAAAACACTTCTAATTTAGCCAATATAATCTCTGATCTGTCAAAGGCCACTTTCAGTTTCATGAATGAAACAAGATCCTCCATCAAAAATCTGGAGGCACAAGTGGGCCAGCTAAGTAAGAAAGTCATTGAAACTCCTCCCAGTATTCTCCCAAGCAATACAGAAGAGAATCCAAAAGGAGAGTGCAAGGCCATTGATTTAGTCAATATGGCCGAATGCACAAGGGAGGAAGAGGACGAAAATCCTAGTGAGGAAGACCTCCTGGGACGTCCCTCAAGCATGAAGGAGTTTCCTATTAAGGATCCAAAGGAATCTGAGGCTCATATAGAGACCATAGAGATTCCATTAAATCTCCTTCTGCCATTCATGAGCTCTGAAGACTATTCTTCCTCTGAAGAGGATGAAGATGTGACTGGAGAGCAA
>NC_029776.3:71116229-71117613 GCF_000817695.3 Arachis duranensis | reverse complement strand
TGAACTAGATACCTGGATTCAGCAAATTCTACCTCAAAAGAAGCAAGATCCTGGCAAGTTCTTAATACCTTGTACCATAGGCACCATGACCTTTGAAAAAGCTCTGTGTGATCTGGGGTCAGGGATAAATCTTATGCCACTCTCTGTAATGGAGAAGCTGGGAATCATTGAGGTACAACCTGCCTTGTTCTTATTACAATTGGCAGACAAGTTATTGAGACAAGCTTATGGAATAGTAGAGGATGTGTTAGTAAAGGTTGAAGGCCTTTACATCCCTGTTGATTTCATAATCTTAGACACTAGGAAGGAAGAGGATGATTGCATCATCCTTGGAAGACCTTTCCTAGCCACAGCAGGAGCTGTGATAGATGTCAACAGAGGTGAATTAGTCCTTCAAGTGAATGGGGACTACCTTGTGTTTAAGGCACATGGCCATCCCTCTGTGACAAAAGAGAGTAAGCATGAAAAGCTTCACTCAGTTCAGAGTCAAGAAGAGCCCACACAGTCAAACTCTAAGTTTGGTGTTAGGACCCCATATCCAAACTCTAAGTTTGGTGTTGGGACTACACAAACATTGACCTGATCACCTTGTGGCTCCATGAGAGCCACTGTCAAGCTATTGACATTAAAGAAGCGCTTGTTGGGAGGCAACCCAATTTTATTTATCTAATTTTTATTTTATGGTTATTTTGTGTTTTAGTAGGTACATGATCATGAGGAGTCACGAAAAAAATAAAAAAAATTAAAAACAGAATCAAAAACAGCAAAAGAAAAAATTTTCACCCTGGAGGACGCACAGGCTGGTGTTCAACGCCAGTAAGATGCATCTGGCTGGCGTTCAATGCCAGAACAGAGCATCATTCTGGCGCTGAACGCCAGAAACAAGCAACATTCTGGCGCTGAACGCCAGGAATGTGCCCAGAGAGGAAAAACTGGCGCTGAATGCCAGTAACAAGCATGAAACTGGCGTTCAACGCCAAAAACATGCTTTACATGGGCATTGAACGCCCAGAATGTGCACCAATGGGCGTTTAAACGCCAGAATGGTGTGCAAAGGCATTTTACATGCCTATTTGGTGTAGGGATAGAATTCCTTGACACCTCAGGATCTGTGGACCTCACAGGATCCCCACCTACCTCGCCCTCTCTCTTTCCATTCATGGTCATCCCTTCTGTTTTTCATTCACCACCTACATCTATCCACTCTTCCCCATACACCCCACCTACCTTTACAATTCAACTTCTCTTTCCCACCCAATCCCACCCATATAACCGAATACACACATCCCTCCATCTTCTCCATATCTTCTTCTTCTTCTTCTATTCTTTCTTCTTTTGCTCAAGGGTGAGCAACATTTTAAGTTTGGTGTGGTAAAAGCATAGC
>NC_029776.3:71115596-71115974 GCF_000817695.3 Arachis duranensis | reverse complement strand
CTTGTTGTTTATGAATGTTAAAACTGTTGGCTCTTGAAAGAATGATGAACAAAGAGAAATGTTATTGATGATCTGAAAAAATCATGAAATTGATTCTTAAAGCAAGAAAAAGCAGTGAAAAAAAATGGCTAAAAAGAGTATATAGAAAAAGAAGGAGCAGTAGAAAAAGCCAATAGCCCTTAAAACCAAAAGGCAAGGGTAAAAAGGATCCAAGGCTTTGAGCATCAATGGATAGGAGGGCCCAAGGAAATAAAATCCAGGCCTAAGCGGCTAAATCAAGCTGTCCCTAACCATGTACTTGTGTCATGAAGGTCCAAGTAAAAAGCTTGAGACTAAGTGGTTAAAGTCGTGATCCAAGGCAAAAGAGTGTGCTTAAGA
>NC_029776.3:71114279-71115537 GCF_000817695.3 Arachis duranensis | reverse complement strand
GGGGACTCTAGCAAAGCTGAGTCACAATCTGAAAAGGTTCACCCAGTTATGTGTCTGTGGCATTTATGTATCCGGTGGTAATACTGGAAAACAAAGTGCTTAGGGCCACGGCCAAGACTCATAAGTAGCTGTGTTCAAGAATCAACATGCTTAACTAGGAATGTCAATAACACTATCCAAAATTCTAAGTTCCCAGAGACGCCAATCACTCTGAATTTCAAAGGAAAAAGTGAGATGCCAAAACTGTTCAGAAGCAAAAAGCTACAAGTCCCGCTCATCTAATTAAATTAATATTCATTGATATTTTAGAATTTATAGTATATTCTCTTCTTTTATCCTATTTGATTTTCAGTTGCTTGGGGACAAGCAACATGTTGTGATGAGCGGATAATTTATACGCTTTTTGGCATTGTTTTTAGGTAGTTTTTAGTAAGTTTGAGCTACTTTTAAGGATGTTTTCATTAGTTTTTATGTTAAATTCACATTTCTGGACTTTACTATGAGTTTGTGTGATTTTCTGTGATTTCAGGTAATTTCTGGCTGAAATTGAGGGACTTGAGCAAAACTCTGAAAAAAAGGCTGACAAAAGGACTGCTGATGCTGTTGGATTCTGACCTCCCTGCACTCGAAATGGATTTTCTGGAGCTACAGAACTCCAATTGGCGCGCTCTCAACGGCGTTGGAAAGTAGACATCCAGAGCTTTCGAGCAATATATAATAGTCCATACTTTGTTCGGAAATTGACGACGTAACATGGCGTTGAACGCCGAGTACATGCTGCTGTCTGGAGTTAAACGCCAGAAAAAGGTCATGATCCGCAGTTGAACGCCCAAAACACGTCATAACTTGGAGTTCAACTCCAAGAAAAGCCTCAGCTTGTGGATAGATCAAGCTCAGCCCAAGCATACACCAAGTGGGCCCCGGAAGTGGATTTATGCATCAAATACTTACTCATGTAAACCCTAGTAGCTAGTCTAGTATAAATAGGATAAGTTACTATTGTATTAGACATCTTTTGAGAGTTTAATCTCTGGACGCCTAGTCCTTAGACCATGGGGGCTGGCCATTCGGCCATGCCTGAACCTTTTACTTATGTATTTTCAACAGTGGAGTTTCTGCACACCATAGATTAAGGGTGTGGAGCTCTGCTGTACCTCAAGTTTCAATACAATCACTATTACTTTTTATTCAATTCTCTCTTATTCTTATTCCAAGATATACGTTATACTCAACTTTGATGAATGTGATGATCCGTGAC
>NC_029776.3:71114017-71114197 GCF_000817695.3 Arachis duranensis | reverse complement strand
TGTTCTACCTTAGGCCGGGCGCATATCTCTTAGATTCCCCAATAGAATCTTCGTGGTATAAGCTAGATAGATGGCGGCATTCATAAGGATCCGGAAAGTCTAACCTTGTCTGTGGTATTCCGAGTAGGATTCCGGTATTGAATGACTGTGACGAGCTTCAAACTCCTGAAGGCTGGGCGT
>NC_029776.3:71094840-71113850 GCF_000817695.3 Arachis duranensis | reverse complement strand
TGCCTCCAGACGATTAGCCGTGCAGTGACAGCGCATAGGATCATTTTCCCGAGAGGATTGAAAGTAGCCACCGCTGATGGTGATGCCCTACATACAGCTTGCCATGGAAATGAATAAGAAGGATTGAAGGAAGAGTGAGTAATGAAGTAGAGTTTCAAGAGGAGCACAGCATCTCCATACACCTATCTGAAATTCTCACTATTGATTTACATAAGTATTTCTATCCCTTTTTATTTTCCAATTATTATTAATTTTCGAAAACCAAAACTATTTAATCTGCCTAACTGAGATTTGCAAGGTGACCATAGCTTGCTTCATACCAACAATCTTTGTGGGATCGACCCTTACTCGCGTAAGGTTTATTACTTGGACGATCCAGTACACTTGCTGGTTAGTTGAACGGAGTTGTGAACTATGGTATTGGCATCATGTTTTTGGCGCCATTACCATGGAATGAAAAGCAATGAATTTTGCAAATTGGAATAACAATTGAATCACAATTTCGTCCACCATCAATCCAGAACCAGCCAATATTCATAGCATACACAGCCATTCCGGCCCACGGTTCAATCCAGAACCAACCAATATTCATAATCATACACAGCCATTCCGGCCCATAACAAAACAGCACCTCCACCATCCAACATCATCAAATTCATAAAACTGGCATTTAAGCCATAAATCACTTTTTCTCAAATCGTTTCACTTTGAAATCAAGTTTCAACTCTTTTCAGCCTTGGCTTTAGAAATCTCGTTTCTCAAATTATCTCAAGCTCATAAGCCAAATTTACTCAAAGTGAGTTCCCCTTTTTTTTTAAAACAAAGCCACTCTCGGCATTTTCTTTCCAAAACTTCCAGAACCATGGAAAGGTAAAGATTTATTTCAAAGTATTCAAAATCACCCATCCAACAATGGGATTTTATAACCAAAAGTTTACCGGCAGAGTCCCAAGTCTTTAGGGGAGAATAACATAACTATTCTCGATTCAAGTAAATAAAAACTGAATTTACTATGAAACTGAACCATACAAAATCACAAGTTCCAACCCGGTCCAAAAATCAACTCATTTGAAACAGAACCGGTTCATTTGAATCAAACCGCTTTCAGATTTCTTTTTGGAACCCATTTTTCCAACTCTTCCAAAATGCCTCAAACTTGATTACTCAATCAAGAGTCTAGGTTCCTTTAAAAATCACTAAAAACTCCTTTTTTATTGAAATCAATATTAAAGCATCATTCTTTCCTTCAGTGATTCAAACGGTAAAAATAGTTCAGTTCTAAATAAGCCGAACTCAACGTATAAGGTTCATCAAATAAATTAAGCTTGAAAACATAAATATCCTCTTAATAAATCAAATAATACAATTTCTCAAATCCAACCCTTTTTAAATAACCTTTCAAACAAGACTAAGATTTTATAAAAATTTCGCCAGCACCTCCCCTAAAACTTGGACTTTTGCCACCCGGTTCGGGTCCCAACTAAACCGTTTCTCATTCTTTTTCAACAGCTTAAAACCAGAAATCAATTCAAAAGCAAGCCAAATCCAACAATCGCCTCAGTGGCGTATCTCAAGGAAACCATTTAAAAATTAACTCAATATAAACCGATTTAACTCATTTCCAAAACTTTAAAGAAACGGCTCAGTAACAATTCGTTTGTCCAAACCAAGTCAAATAAAGTAAACCAGGTTGAATTCAAAAGTACATTCTACTTCCCACATTATCCAAAAAATCAACTCACATCAAATCAATTCATAACGGATTAACCCGATTTCAAAGCTTTAAAAGAATCAACTTCAAAAGCATCTCGTTTCACAAACCATACAACAATCCATTCATTAAAACCAAACAATAATCCATTCAACATATATTTACATTCATCCAGGACAATCAACATCACATAAGGCTTATACAATCACCAACTACATTGTTTCACATCAGTATCCATATATAATAATTCCAATAATAAACTATAATTTTTGGAAAGTGCCCCTACCTCAAAACGCAAAACCATAGCCCAAATGTCTCATCAAGTCCTTTCCGCCTTAAACCGAACAGACGGGAACTAAAACCTCAGCTCCCAGCCACTTTTGCAACAGTCTCAACAACTCTAATCACAACATACAACAACCGAAACTCAATCGTATAGCAACTAACGCCACAAACCTCAACGTATGATAACAGAACAGTAACTAAAGGGATTTCAAATCGAAAACGCTTACCGAACCGAAGGAGGAACAGCTGAACCGACATAGCGGCGGTCTCCGAACCGGCTCGGCGGCAGCCCGGCAGCCACCTCAAGCGGCAGCGGCGACGAATTCCAACCACGACGACTGAAACCAATAGGCAGTGACCATAGTAACCTCGGAATTCAAAAAGGACAGAAATCTCAAATAAAACCCTTACCGGAAGAGTTCTCCGGCGACAGTAGCGAAGTTCTCCGGTGACAGAAACGGGCTGAAACTCCGGTGTGATTTCGGCGGCCAAAACAGCTTCTCCTGCAGCCATTCACAATGGGTGACAACCACTGCAGCAGCTGGTTGGACGGCGGCAGTTTCTGACTGCAAAGGGAGCTCCAGCGGCGTCCCAGGTGGTTTCCCCCTCTCTTCCGTCGGGTTCATCTCAGGCGACGGCGCGATTACAGTGGTGGTGACAGCGGGCTCCGCGACGTCTCCCTCTCGCGCTTCCCCTATGCGCGACCCCAACGGCGGCAGATCCGCGAGGACGCAGTGAGGGCGACGGCTCTGACAAGGACGGAACCCTCGGCGGCGCGAGGCAGTGTGGCACGGTGGTCTCCTCTCTCCTCGGCCAGGCGACGGCGCGATGGCGGAGAAGCCCAGCGCGCGGCGCAGTCTCTTTTCTCCCCTCCTCTCCTTCTTCTCCTTCCCGGATCCGTTTCTCCCTTCCCTCTCTATTTCTTTCTTTCTTCCATTTTCGCACCTGCTGCTGCTGGTTGAATTGGGGAAGGTTGCGGCTATGTGTGTTTTTAGGTTAGAGGGCAGCAGCTGCTGCTGTTAAGCGTGGGTGGAGTGAACCGGGTTATGGTAACGGGTTACTGGGTTAGGGTTTCCTTATTTTGAAAATTAAGGTTAGGGGTAAATTGGTAATTTCACTTAAAAATAGGGATAATATAGTAATTAGAATTAAATTCTAATCCAACAATAATAATGTATAAAAATACTATTTGCTCATCAATTTCACACTTTATTTTCAGTAAAATGTTCAAATCCAAAAATTAGAAATAATATACTTAATTTCTTCATTTTTCAAAATAGCAGTAATAATATTTAAAATATTACTTATCAAATCCAAATCATATAAAATCCTTATTATTTCATAACTATCAACTTTATACTTTAAATATAGAAAATAATCCAATAACTATAAAATTGGATAATAATCATAACTTATCTCAAATCCAATAAATCAAAACTTGCCTTAATTATCTATAATAAAATAATCTCTGAAATTAAGGCTATAAATAAATGTAGGATTTGAGACTTGCTCATAATAAGACTTTTCAAAGATTCTGGGTCTTACACAGACTAGCTAGTTTTAATTCTCATACAAAAAACTAGTATAACTTAAAAAACAACAATGATAAAGCCATGAAGAGATTCTATTAGTTCCTACTAAACAAAACAAGTAGATCAAAACTAAAGGTAAATTTTCAGTATTAAGAAATCAACTATCTCTCTTAAATCTCCAATTCAATTATGCCAGTAATCCAAAGATTTTACTTACTATACAATGAACGAGTGCAGAAATAGAAGGAAACATGAAGAGGTACTAGAAGGGAGAAAAAGAGTTAGTTTTCTTGTTCCTGCAATTGTGAGCAAGCGCTGACGTTGCGAAAATTCTTTTGCTGGTTCAGATTGCCATTTTTCTTCTCAGTTCTAATAAAGAACATTGACAATTAAGAAGGATGATGAACATAATGCAAGTGAAGAGTAAACATTGACAAATGAGAAAGATGATCAACATAGCAGAACCACAAAATACTCAACCGCACACCAGATCTCAGAATCCACAGTAGCAGCACAACTAGAAAATCAATAACAGCACAAAATTAATACTACCAATAGCATTCAGCATTCAGCAACAAAAATTATCATTCAGCAACAAACAACATTTGATTTGATTTCCATTTTTAGCATTCAGCAATAATTATTACAAAACAGCAACAAATAATCCCTAATCACACTAAACCAGAAATCAATAAAGATAAACAAAAAATTCAATAATTATTTGATTTTCCATTTCTACCAGCAGCAATAAAATTTCAACAAAAATTTATGGAATTAAAAAAAGCAACAACACAAAATCAATTATTTGATTTTCCATTAATCCATTCACAATTTCACATTTAAAAATCAGCAACAGAGCATAAAAGGAAGAGAAGAACCGAATAAGTGAAAGCAATGCCATTAACCTTCGAAAGAGACATGGACGGCGACCGATGAGAAGCGAGTGGCGACACAGCGGCGAGCTGCACCAAGTTTGAGAGAAGCCAGAAAGAACAAGGATAGGGGAAAGGAGGACGCCGAGCTACAAGAGAAGGCCTAGGTTATAAGAGAGAACGTGGAGGCGCCGATAGCACAAACGGCGGCGGCACTGCGGCAGAACCACTACAGGAAAAACTTAGGGTTTTGGTTGGGTGAGTTTGAACTTGGCTTCAGAGTTCAGAGGGACAGTGATTTACGTTTGCGGGATCCTTCTCTCCCTTCGCGAGCTCTCACCGGTGACAGCCTCCTCGTGGCTCCACGATGGCGATGATGGCGAACCTGCAGCAGGCGCGACGACAGTTCTCTCTCCCTCGGCAATCTCTGGCCTGACCCACGGCTCTTCTCTCCATGCATCTTCTCCCGGCGAAATCAACGGCAATGGCGAGGCTTGTGATGGCAGCATCAGTCCCCTTTTCCGTCAGCGGCATCCCCCCTTCTCCTCTCTTCCTTCTCCTGGCACAGCTATTCCTCGAAGCCGTCTCCCTTTCCTCTGTTTTCTATGTTGTGTTTGTATGTGTGTTAGGTTAAAGGGGAAAGGGGGGAAAGGGTTAGGTATGTAGTTGAAAATTAAAAATTTTTATTTGGGAATTTATGGTTAGATTTTTATAAAAAAATGGATAAAATAGATATCTTAATAAAATTGAATGATAGAATAATAATTTTAAAATTAAATGTATTTTATTAAAAATATTTAAGAATATAATTTATTACTATATTGTTCAGTTTTAATAATTATTTTTAATTTAAATTATAAAATAAATATATTAATTATATTTTATAAAGTATAATTTAAATCTAAAACATTAATTATTTAATTTAAATTATTTAACTCTTTATTATTTTTTATTATCAAAAATTTAATTTTAAATTAAATAAAATTCACAAAAATATTAGTTAATTTAATTCTAAATATTCATAAAATTAATTTAATTATTTTATATTAATTTATAAAAATAAAGAATTTAAATTAATAAAATAAACTATAATTTATTCATAATAAAAATTACTTAAATTAAATTATATAATTCTTTTGTTATTGAATTTTAGTTTCTATCTTGTATAATATTAAATTATAATAAAATTACATTAGGAAAAATGGTGAGGATATGGGTTAGAGTTTTGAGAGTGTGTATAAATTAGGTTATTTTTTATTAGTGAGGGTTAGAATTAGGCTTTTTATTTTTTACATTTGTTTTTATTTTTAAATTTTAACTACTTTTATTTATGTTTAATAATTAATTTTTTTAATTTAAAAAATTATTTTTTAGTCAACATTTAAGACTTGATTATTAGTAAAAATTATATATTAATTTTATAAAAAATATAAAATAATATATACTATTTAAAAAAGATATTTTGTTACAAAATATTTTGAACTTTTGCAACAACTTCATATTTTATTACAAAATATTATAAAATTTTGCAACAAAACACTAATTCGTTACAAAAGACAATATAATTTGTAACAAAAAAATTAAGTCGTTACAAAATAACAAAATATTTTGTAACAAATTATATTGTTGTTACAAAATATTATTATTATGTAACAATTACTAATTTTTGTTTAAAAAAATAAATTTTTGTAACAATTTTAAATTTGTTACAAAGTTTTTATTACCAATGTTTCATTTTCTTGTAGTGACTCCCAATAAAATTTTTTCTTTTACTTTATTGTCACTTAAATTTACATTCAAATATAAATATAAAATAAGAAAATAAAGTTCTAACGAGCATAAATTAAAGTTACTCCTCTTTGAAGTTATCCTTTACTATACCAAAATCAAGAAACTCTAAAAGTAGATAAACATGTAAAACTACGACCCAAATCATTAAATTAAGGGAATCAACCTAACTCTTATAATAAAAGATCGAAATTTCTCTTCAACATCGTATTGATCTGGCAAAAAATACTCTGTCAAGAATCTATGGGCTTCATGTTTTACAGGATCTGATATTTTATCTCCATATTATGGCTTTTAGTTCAGATTAAAGCACCTTTTCTTAACATGTATATCATCTTCTCTTTTTTGGTCTTCTAAGGTTTCATTGTCTTCTTCCGAAACCTTATTGAGATCAAACTGCATGGATCTGTCAATTCCAACACAGGAGATATCATCTAAATTATCTTCTGAATCAGACTCTTCCCTATCTAGACTGTCAGGAACTGTTTCTCCAGAATATTCAGGTAATACTGAAAATATCAACATGCATACAATAAAATAAGTATACCCAGAAGAAACTGAGAACTCCTATGTTATTAGATACTAACTTATAAAAAAATGGACGACAATATGCTAAGACAATTTTAAAACTAAATGCAAATTATCGACAATTACCATCTCCCTTGTTGGTAGTTTCGGCAAATTTCTTAGACAGAAGCTCTGTAGCGAATGTTGTGCTTGCAGAAGATGATGAAAAGTCTTCAGTTTTTATTTAATTTGTCCTGTTTCACCATCATGTTATGTTCACTAATATTTTAAAAATGTAACACTATTGGAATTGATATTGAATATTAGATATCAATATTATCAAAACTGCAACATTAAGAACAACAACAACTGAACCAACATTAAAAATTTAACGTAAACTAACTTATGACAAAATAAACCGTTGAAAGAAACGGAAAATCTGCTTTTACTCATGAAAATTCACAATACAATAAATACTTAACTACAAATCGAAAATACACCAACTTTTTTGTAACCAAAGAAAACAACGTACAACGTTCAGTTTATTTAACTTAGTTCGTGAGACAAAGATTCTTTTTAAATTACGCTAAAATTCTTCATATAAGAATTACGCAATATTGTCGATATTCTCTGAAACATTTTCTGTGGGGTCTTCTATATCATCCTTCCTTGTCAACTGTAAATCTCCAATGTCACCTTCCGCTGACATGTTCAACCCTGATTGTGGAGAAAAACCAATAGACCAATAGCAATATTTCCAAAATAATAAATGAAACTTTTTTATACATAAATACATACATCTTTCAAAATTAACGTATTATTAGAACTGTTCTATTCATATTTTAAATTATAGTAATTAAATTCAAAACATAATATTTCTATTTTTATTTTGAAAAAAACTATAATTTTAAATCAATAAATATTATTTTACAATCAGCTACTACCCAATTTAGAATACAATATCTAAAATGGTATCATTTGAATTTTTCAATTATTATTTTATTATCTGAAATTATATATTTTCTAATTCTATACCATTTTTAAATATAATTTAACATGCGATAAATAACATAAAATAATTATTATTCATCTCTATCATTATATATAACGTCTATTCCAATTAATTTGTTCGGTAAAGATTTAATTATACTATATAACTTAAAAAATATCGTGCTGCTTAAAAAATGGTAATATAATAAAAATATAGCCGATAGCACAATAAATACACTTACTAATAAAATAACAAAAAAAATAAAACCCAAAATCCTAGCGCTTCCCTCCTTCCCCCAAAATCCCTTCCTTTCGTGAATTTTTTTCAAATATGGTCTCATCACCCACAAGACCTCCTGATGGGAAAAAATCGTTGGTAAAGATTTTCACAAAAATAATCGCGTTGCAAGTATAGTTCTAAACCGATAATTCAACCTCAATCAAATTTAATTTGTTTGTCACAATGCAAACCCAATAAAAATAAACCAAAATATTTAAACCTCGTGTCGTCTCTCAAAGAATCGCAGAGAAGTGTATTTATTATTAGTTATGAGATTGTATCTTTTTGGATTTTGTAATAAGAAACAAGAAAATAAAATGGCAAGAAAATAAATCAATAACTAAGAAAACTCCTAACAAGGAAAGAGAATTAGAAGTCCTATCCTAATTATCATTATCAATTGTGATGGTAATTGTCTTTTGCTTGCACTTAGTTGACCTCTAACAATGAAGGAAAGTCAAGTGAGTAAAATCAACTTAGGTTCACAAGTCCAAATCAAAGACTAGATTTAGTGAAGCCTAAGCCAACTAGCAAGACTCAATTACCAATCAACAAAAGACTTTTGATAACTCAAGAGTCTCTAAATAATCAATCCAAGTTAAGAACATAAAAGTCTAATTTGAAACCCTTCCAAGCATTTTATCAAACACTTGGAAGGCACAAAATGAAACATAGAAAACTAACAAGGAAAAATAAATCTAAACAACCAAGTGCAAGGAATCAATAACAACAAATAAAGAAAGAAGCAATAAACATAAAATACCTCAACTTGCATTAATAGGAACTTGAATCTAACATGAAGAGTACATAAACTAAATTGGGAAAATAAGAAATCAACAAGAGAAGATAAACTGAAATACTAAAACAATAGAATGTAGAATAGAAACTAAATTAAAGCAAGATAAAATCTGAAATTGAAAAGAAATAAAACTAAAACCTTAAAACCTAGAGAGAGGAGAGAGCCTCTCTCTCTAGAAAACTACATCTAAACGTAAAATTATGTGAGTGAGAAGTTGAATCCATGATTCTTCCACTCTGCAGTCTCTAATCTGCAGTCTCTAATCTGCGGTTTCGGGCCTAAAACTAGGTCTAAAACAGCCCAGAAATTGTCCCCAGTGTTTTCTGATACGTGCAGTACGTGGCTCTGTCACGCGTACGCGTTGCTGAACTTTCGCAAGGTTATGCGCATGCGTGATCCATGTGTGTGCATTGCCTAACTGCATGGCAACTATGGCAAATTGTATATCATTTGAAGCCCCGAATGTTAGCTTTCCAACGCAACTAGAACCGCCTCATTCGAACCTCTATAGCTCAAGTTATGGTCGATTTAGTACGAAGAGGTCAGGATTGACAGCTTAGCAATTTCTTCAATTTCTTGTATTCCTTCCACTTTTATTTGCCTCCTTTTCATTCTCTAAGCCATTCCTGCCCTAGAAAACCTGAAATCACTTAGCACACATATCACAGCATCGAATGGTAATAAGAGAAAATTAAAATTAGCAAATTTAAGAGCAAAGAAGCATGTTAATTGATAAAATCTGCTCAATTCAATACAAAATAAACCGTAAAATAACAGTTTATCAATCTCCCCACACTTAAATATTAGCACGTCCTCATGCTAAACTCAAGAGAAACTATAAGAGAGGGAGGAGAAATGGTAGAATTTATAAAATGCAAACTATCTATATCAACGCAACTAAATGCAAAATGCTTTTACTTACTTAGTTAAAAATAGATGAACCTTTCAAGAACAAATATGAACAGGATTTCACTAATTCAAATCATAAAAAATAAAGTACAAATAGACTTGCAAGAAGAAGATAGCTCATGAAAGCCGGGAACAAAGAATCAAGTATCGAACCCTCACCAGAAGTGTATACACTCTAATCGCTCAGTTGTTTAAAGTTCGATTCTCTCAATTCTCTACTAATCTTGCTTTCTAAGGCTTGCTCTTCATCTAACAATCAACAAAAATTAAATGCACCAATACACAAATCAAGAGGTCTTTTGAGGGTTATAATGGGGTTAAGGTCAAGGTAGGATTGTATTTGGTCAAGTGGACTAAAATCTGAATCCTTGATTAACCCAAACTTCCCACCTAACATAAGACAACCCATGTAATCACAATATAAAATCTAACTACCCATTAACTATCTTTGCCACATATTCATGCATCACGAATTTGAATAAAACTCATATGCATTGCTATCACCATTTACTTTGGGGCGTTTTGTTCCCTTTTATTATTTGCTCTTTTTCTTTTCTTTTTCTCTTTTTTTCTTTTTATTTTTCTTTTCATTTGTTTTTTTTCTCAATGCATATTATTAAGGTCTTGAATGCATGAACATGTCCTCAACATTCTTTTCACATTTTCACAAAAAAAAGTCTAACATACTAAATTCCCAAACCAAATGTTACCAAACCCAAATTTCCCACACTTAAATCATGAATACTCTCACTAGTCTAAGCTAACCAAGGATTCAAATTAAGGACATTATTGTTTTCTGCTTAGAGTTAGTGATGAGCTAAAATAAATAATAAATGGGGTTAAAAGGCTCAACATTGGTTTGCAAAGGATAATGAAAAGGATAAGGCCATATGGGTATGTAAGTTTAGTAAAAGAATGCCTCAATCACATAAGTGCATGCATACATCAAACAAAGAAAATATAGAATCAAGCAAGATAAATATCACAATTTTAGAGGGAACAACACACACCAAAATAAAACATTGGTTGATAAAATGAAACTAATCAAATAGGTTCAAAATCTCACTGATTTTGTGTGTTGGAGCTCTAAAACCATGTTCCAAAATAAATTTTTTCAAGCAAGATTAAAAAGTTTTAATTCAAATTAGTGAAATACTTTAAAAAGTTTCTTAAAAAAGAATCCGTCACTTCAACCACGCAGTACATACATGCAAGCAACTAACCACACATGCAATCTATCATGCAATCAACTCATTAACAAAGAAAACTAAACATTGGTGTTGAAAAGAAAGTAAATAACCCACGAAAGTCGGTATCGACCTTCCTACACTTAAAGATTGCACCGTCCTCGGTGTATGCAAAGATGTGCAAGTGGACGGGCTGCTACAAGTGCAGAGTTCCTTCAAAAGTTTGTGCATAGTGACTTGTTGTTCGCCCCATTTAGAAGTTTTTCATTTCCGTTCTTGATGGCCATCCTGAAAGAAGAGAAAAAGGAAGAAGAGTAACCCACAAACAAAGATATGTAAACAAATAAAATATGGGTGGGCTAATGCCAAATAATAATGAGGTTCTCAACTACATAGTAGCTACAACATGCAAGTAAGAAAATAATATAGGCAAAGGGCATGTGGAATAAATAGCAAACAAGTTAAGAAGCACCAAAATAATCCAAGAAATTCTCAACAATTAAGTAAGAGAATTCAACACCATTATTAAAATAAGAAACTTATAAAGAAAAAGAAGAACAAGCTATAAGAACAAAATTAAAATGCAATGAATAAAAGTATGCAAATGCAATAAACAAAAGAAAATGAAATATGAGAAAAATAAAAAGTTAATTTTTCTAATATTTTATTTTTTATTATTTATTTTATTTTATTATTTATTTATTTATTTATTTTATTATTATTATTTTTTTTAAGAGAGAAAAAAGAAGAAAGTAAGAAAGGAAGAAGAAAAGGAAGGAGAAAGGAAAGAGGAAAGAATAAGAAAGGAGACAAGAAAGGAGGAAAAATGGAAAAACAGGAAGCAGATGCGACGCGTAGGCGTCGCCCACGCGTACGCGTGAGTTGCAGAATGAAGAAGTGACGCGTAAGCGTGGGTCACGTGTACGCGTGACCAATGGTTGTGCTAAACACACAATACCAGCACCTGGGCAGCACAACTCTCGGCCAAATCACCCATTGACGCCGATTTTCACCCCACTCGTACGCGTCGCCCACGCGTACGCGTGGGTTGGCTTGTGCGTGAGGCATCGTTCCTGCGCAGTTCCAGCACAACTCTCTCCCCAATTTTTTATTTTTGCACACCTGCATACGACGCGTATGTGTCATAGACACTTACGTGTGGATGCACTTTTTTTTATAAAAATATAGAAAATTAAACTTAAATATGCATAACTAGAAATTAACATTAATATATAAAATAAAAATAATAAAAAGGGAAGATCATACCATGGTGGGGTGTCTCCCACCTAGCACTTTTAGTTAAAGTCCTTAAGTTGGACATTTGGTGAGCTCCTTGTCATAGTGGCTTATGCTTGAACTATTCCTTGAATCCCCACCAATGTTTGTGATTCCAATAGCCTCCAGGATCCCAAACTAGGCGCATAAAGCCTTCAAGCAAGTTAAAGCAAGTGACAAGGTCCCAAGAGTGTTGATTGCTAGAATAAATTCCAGGGTCCCAAACCTTGCTTTTGCACTCGTCTTTTTGTTGATCATCATTTCTCCACTTGGGTGGTAAGCAAGACGAATTCTCAATGAAGCCTCCAAACAACTTCCTAGACCCATTCAATGTAGCATGACTCCAACCTTTACAATTCAACCTTGATGGTCCAACCATAATGAGATTCGGTTGTCGTTTCCAACCAGTAACCCTCTCTCTTTTACTCTTGAAGCCACATATATTCCTAAGTTGACCATCGGTCTCAAGCAAACCGTATTCAAGTGGAATGAGAAAGCTAAGGAATATGAATTTTATCCACTTGAATGTTGTGAAGGATGGTGGTGACATAGGGGGAGAGGTCTCCAACAACTTTGGCATGGTGATTTCAAGCTCCACTCCCTTGTGTTCTTTCTTGACAACTTCCACCTCTTTGCAAGCTTCTTCAATTTCAACCTCTTCCTCTTTGATCTCCATGTCAAGTCCAATGGGAGAGGATTCAATTGTAGATAAGAATTCATCAATGATTGAATCCATCTCATGATCAACCTTTTCTAAGTCTTCAACCATGATATGCCTTGGAGGTTGTACACCCTCCTCAACATCAAATTCAAATGTCTTGGAAGGATGCTCTATGACTTGAGTTTCCCATGGAGGCTCCGTATCTCCTAAGTGTTCAACCACTTCTTCTTCTTTGATAATTTTGACTTCCTCCACTTGCTCTAATATAAAATCAAACTCCTGTTTGATGTCTTCCTTCACTAATTCTTCAACTACTCCTTCATTTTCAAGGGTCTCTACTTCCACATTTTGGGCCTCCTTTTGCTTCTTTTGAAGTATGGATGCGTGAACCCGATCCATTAAGTCCCTAAGACGATCCCTTCTCTCTTGTTCTGTGTCAATAGCATAATTTTGATCATGTTACTCTTGTATTGATGGATCCACATGGGATATAAGAGCTTGGAGAGTAGAGGTGAGACCGGTAAGAGCAGAGTTAAGTGTGGTTTGAAGCTCTCTTTGCCTTTGGCGAATAACATTAAAGGTATCATTTATGGGAGCTTGGGGTGAATAGGAGGATTCATTTGTTGGTAGAAAGAGCTCATGATAGGAAGGTGGTTCATCTTGATAAGGATATGGAGATAGTGTATATTGAGGTGGTGGTTCTTGGGGATAATTGTGTTGGAATTGGGGTGGTTCTATGTATGGTTCGTATGGTTCGTATGGTGGTTGGTATGGTGGATATGGGTTAGGGTCATATGGAGGTGTTTGGTGGTAAGGGGCTTGTGTGTATAGTGGTTTAAAATTATGTTGAGGAGGGTGTTCATAGGCGTATGGTGGTGGTCGTTGATAATCAAAAGGGTGCTCACTATAGCCATTATCTTGGTATGCTTCCTGGAATGGCACTTGGTCATAATATGTTGGTGGAGGTTGTTGCCAAGAGGGTTGATCAAATCCTTGTGGCTCCTCCCATCTTTGATTCTCCCATCCTTGATGCATATTTTCATTGTAGCCTCCATCCCCTACAACATAATTGTAACCACACTCGTAGCAAAATGGGTGATAATTCATAATAGCAAATAAAAACAAAAACTAAGAAAAATAAGCAACTAAGTCCTAAAACTAACAAAAACTAACAAACAATCAAAAAGAAAATATATACAATAATCAATAATAAGGCACACATTTGCAATTCCTCGGTAATGGCACCAAAAAGTGATGGGGAAAAAATTGTCGGTAAAGATTTTCACAAAAATAATTGCGTTGCAAGTATAGTTCTAAACCAACAATTCAACCTCAATCAAATTTAATTTGTTTGTCACAACGCAAACCCAATAAAAATAAACCGAAGTATTTGCACCTCGGGTCATCTCTCAAGGAATCACAGGGAAGTATATTTATTATTAGTTATGAGATTGTATCTTTTTGGATTTTGTAATAAGAAACAAGAAAATAAAATGGCAAGAAAATAAATCAATAACTAAGAAAACTCCTAGCAAGGAAAGAGAATTAGAAGTCCTATCCTAATTATCATTATCAATTGTGATGGTAATTACCTTTTGCTTGTACTTAGTTAACCTCTAACAATGAAGGAAAGTCAAGTGAGCAAAATCAACTTAGATTCACAAGTCCTAATCAAAGACTAGATTTAGTGAAACCTAAGCAAACTAGCAAGACTCAATTACCAATCAACAAAAGACTTTTGATAACTCAGAAGTTTCTAAATAATCAATCCAAGTTAAGAACATAAAAGTCTAATTTGAAATCCCCCAAGCATTTTATCAAACACTTAGAAGGCACAATATAAAACAAAGAAAACTAACAAGAAAAAATAAATCTAAACAACCAAGTGCAAGGAATCAATAACAAATAATAAAGAAAGAAGCAATAAACATAAAATACATCAACTTGCATTAATAGGAACTTGAATCTAACTTGAAGAGTACATAAACTAAATTGGGAAAATAAGAAATCAACCACAGAAGATAAACTGAAATACTAGAACAATAGAATGTAGAAAAGAAACTAAATTAAAGCAAGATGAAATCTGAAATTGAAAAGAAACAAAACTAAAAACCTAAAACCTAGAGAGATAAGAGAGCCTCTCTCTCTATAAAACTACATCTAAACCTAAAATTATGTGAATGAGAAGTTGAATCCATGATTCTCCCACTCTGCAGCCTTTAATCTGTGTTTTTAGGCCTAAAACTTGGTCCAAAGCAGTCCAGGAATCACCCTCAGCGTTTTCTGATATGTGCAGCACATGGCTTTGTCACGCGTACGCGTCACTGAACTTTCACAATGTCACGAGTACGCGTGATCCACGCATGCGTGTTGCTTAACTGCATGGCAACTATGGCGAATTGCATATCATTTTGAAGCTCGGGATATTAGCTTTCCAACGCAACTGGAACCACCTCATTTGGACCTCTGCAGCTCAAGATATGGTCGATTTAGTATGAAGCGGTCAAGATTGACAGCTTAGGAATTTCTTCAATTTCTTGTGTTCCTTCCACTTTTTTATACTTCCTTTCCATCCTCTAAGCCATTCCTGTGGCAAAGAAGTATGTTTTCAATCATAGTACAAAATTAGGAAGGAAAATGTAAAAGATGCGAATTATATGCGTAAGTGTGAGAATAACTGATAAAATCCGCTCAATTCAATACAAAATAAACCGTAAAATAGCGGTTTATCCCCTCCCTTTTCCAGAGTTGAAAAACCAAACCTCCGCCCCCAAACCCAATTGCTTCAATGGCTTCACAGCCACCGTTCGTGGTTGTCGTCTGTTTGAGGCTTCGAGCTAGTCGGCATAGTCTAGTCTTGGTCTCGTCGCTCGCTGTCGTCTCCCCGCTCGCTGCTTTCTCACCCGGTCACTGCCGTCTCGCCACTCTCCACCGCTTCTCCCGGTCACTGCCGTATTACCGCTCACCGCCGTATCACCGATCGCCGTTGTCTCTGCATTGTCATGCTCTTCGTTGAAGGTTAGTATTGTTATATTTTCTGGGTTTTGTGTTGTTTGATGGCTGTTGGTGAAATCATTTTTTAAGACCGAAAATTTACTATGCGGTTGATGTGTTTTAATTTCTATGGCATCTTTTGAAATATTTATGAAAATTGATTTGACCATTTGTGAGTCTACTGTTGTGAACTTGTTTTTAAGTTGTATCTTTATTTCGGTAAAAAAATTCAATTGATCAAGTAGCGTTTATTATGATTTGTAATATTTATGATTGAGAGGACAATTTCTTTTACATATTTAATATTTTATATATTCTAATTTTTTTAGAAATATGATGATGAAAATAAAAAAATTATGTCTTTTTTAAAAGGAAGGCTACTGTTAAAGAAAGAAAAATATATAGTGTCCAAGACAGAATATTTTCAGTATTGGTGAGACAGTTCTTTAAAATTATTTCAAATTAGATTGAAATTAGAACAAGTATAAAACGGGGTATCAAATAATACATACATGAAACGCGGATAAATGTTTACTTACTTGGTTGAAGATCCATATAACTGTCTATTGGTGTGAAAAATAAAGCCTTCAAAATTCTGAATAACAAAAAAACAAATTCATCGTGTGAAACCAAAACAATTTCATAAGATAAAAAAATCATTAAAGCACGAAGAAATAAACCCGTCACAGAGGTGAGGTGCATAGGGAGTGCATATAATTGTTATGTAAAAACTATTTATAAAGGCAAAAAAAAAGTCTAGAGAAAACAGTTCAAAGTTGAATATAAATAAATCATTAGAGAAAAACACAAAAGAAGAGAACCAGATATGTGTGTGGTACACGAAATCGTGATCTCACACACTTTCTTCACAACTCCGCGTAGCTAACCAGCAAGTGCACTGGGTCATCCAAGTAATACCTTACGTGAGTAAGGGTCGATCCTACAGAGATTGTTGGCTTGAAGCAAGCTATGGTCACCTTATAAATCTCAGTCAGGCGGATTCAAATGGTTATGGGGTTTTGATAACTAAAAGATAAATAAAACATAAAATAAAGATAGAGATACTTATGTAATTCATTGGTGGGAATTTCAGATAAGCATATGGAGATGCGTTATTCCTTCTAAATCTCTGCTTTCCTACTGTCCTCATTCAATCATTCATACTCCTTTCCATGGCAAGCTGTATGCAGGGATCACCGTTGTCAATGGCTACCTCCCGTCCTCTCAGTGAAAATAGTCCTCTACAGTTTTTGTACGGCTAATCAACTATTGGATTTCTCGTCTCGGATGAAAAATACCAGGCACAGCTACCGCATGGCTAATCAGCTGTCAGTTCTCGATCGTGTCAGAATAAGATCCAATGATCCTTATGCGCACTGTCACTGCGCCCAACAGTCACGAGTTTAAAGCTCGTCACAGTCATCCCTTCCCAGATCCTACTTGGAATACCACAGACAAGGTTTAGACTTTTCGGATCTCAGGAATGCTGCCAATTGATTCTAGCCTATACCATGAAGATTCTAATCTCAGATTCAGATGCCCCATTGTCAGAGGGGAAACGATGTGAATCGTTGATTAGAGATCCAAGAGATATGCATTCAAGCATGTTTTCATGTAGAACGGAAGTGTTTGTCAGGCACGCGTTCATAAGTGAGAATGGTGATGAGTGTCACTTGATCATCACATTCATCATGTTCTTGTGTGCGAATGAATGTCTTAGATTAAGAATAAGCTTGAATTGAATAGAAGAACAATAATACTTTGCATTAATACTCGAGGAATAGTAGAGCTCCAAACCTTAATCTATGGTGTGTAGAAACTCCACCGTTGAAAATATATAAGTGATAATGGTGTTCATTGGTTTTGGCCCCAGAGGGGGAACCAGAATAACCAAGACCTAGGTCTAAGGACTAAATGTCCAAAGATATGAGTACAATAGTAAAGAGTCCTATTTATACTAAACTAGTTACGTGGGTTACAGAAATAAGTAAATGATGCAGAAATCCACTTCCGGGCTCACTTGGTGTGTGCTTGGACTGAGCATTGAAGCTTTCACATGTAGAGACTTTTCTTGGAGTTAAACACCAGCTTTTATGCTAGTTTGGGCGTTTAACTCCAGCTTTTATCCTATTTCTGGCGTTTAACGCTAGAATAGGGCAGGAAGTTGGTGTTTGAATGCCAGTTAGCGTCATCAAAACTCGGACAAAGTATGGACTATTATATATTGCTAGAAATCCCAGAATATCTACTTTCCAACGCAATTGAGAGCATGCCATTTGGGCTCCTATAGCCCCAAAAAATCTATTTCGAGTGCAAAGAGGTCAGAATCCAATAGCATCTACGGTCCTTTTTCAGCCTCTGAATCAGATTTTTGCTCAGGTCCCTCAATTTCAACCAGAAAATACCTGAATTCACAGAAAAACACACAAACTCATAGTAAAATCTAGAAATGTGAATTTTGCTTAAAAACTAATAAAAATATACTAATAAATCCCTCATGGCTATTTGATCTTCTCTAATCTCATGGAGAATGATGGAGTGCCCTTGGTGCTCCACCCTTAGTTGGTCCATGTTGTAACTCAAGCCTTCCAAAGAGGTGTTGAGTTGCTCCCAATAGTTGAATGGAGAAAAATGCATCCCTTGAGGCATCTCAAGGATTTCTTGATGAGGAACTTCCTTATGCTCTTGTTGAGGTCCATGGGTGGGCTCTCTTATTTGCTCCATCCTCTTTTTAGTGATGTCCTCTTCAATGAGGATGTCTTCCTCTATGACAATTCCAGCTAAACTGCATAGGTGACAAATGAGATGAGAAAAGGCTAACCTTGCCAAAGTGGAGGACTTGTCAGCCACCTTATAGAGTTCTAGAGGTATGATCTCATAAACTTCCACTTCCTCCCCAATCATGATACTATGGATCATGATGGCTGATGAGCGGATAATTTGTACACTTTTTGGCATTGTTTTTAGTATGTTTTTGATATGATATAGTTAGTTTTTAATATATTTTTATTAGTTTTTAGTTAAAATTCACTTTTCTGGACTTTACTATGAGTTTGTGTGTTTTTCTGTGATTTCAGGTATTTTCTGGCTGAAATTGAGGGACCTGAGCAAAAATCTGATTCAGAGACCAAAAAGGACTGCGGATGCTGTTGGATTCTGACCTCCCTGCACTCGAAGTGGATTTTCTGGAGCTACAGAAGCCCAATTGGCGCGCTCTCAA
>NC_029776.3:71088519-71089552 GCF_000817695.3 Arachis duranensis | reverse complement strand
ATTGTTATTTTATGTTTTCTATAGGTTGATGATCATGTAAAGTCACAAAAACAATTGAAAAAGCAAAAACAGAATGAAAAATAGAAAGAAAAACAGTACACCCTGGAGGAAAAGCCTGTTGGCGTTTAAACGCCAGTAAGGGCAGCAGATGGGTGTTTAACGCCCAGTCTAGCACCATTCTGGGCGTTTAACGCCAGAAAGGGGCACCAGACTTTCGTTTAACGCCAGAAAGGGGCACCAGACTGGCGTTTAACGCCAGAAAAGGGCAGCAGCCCGGTGTTTAATGCCAGGATTAGCAGAAGGGGCGTTTTTATACGCCACTTGGTGTAGGGATGAGCTATCTTTGACACCTCAGGATCTGTGGACCCCACAGGATCCCCACCTACCCCACCATCCAAATTCAAACCACTTTCCCTCCCAAACCCTACCCATAATGGCCGAACCCTACCCCTCTCTCCACTCCTATATAAATCCATCTTCACTCCTTCATTTTCACACAACCTAAACACTACTTCTCCCCCTTGGCCGAACCACAAAGCCACCTCCATCTCCTCTATTTCTTCTTATTCTACTCTCTTATTTCTTCTTTTGCTCGAGGACGAGTGAAACTTCTAAGTTTGGTGTGGTAAAAGCATTGCTTTTTGTTTTTCCATAACCATTTATGGCATCTGAGGTCGGAGAAACCTCTAGAAAGAGGAAAGGGAAGGCAAAAGCTTTCACCTCCGAGTCATGGGAGATGGAGAGATTCATCTTAAGGGATGCACTTTCCTCCACAAAACTATTGGGAGCAAATTAACACCTCCCTAGGAGAATTGAGTTCCAACATGGGACAACTAAGGGTGGAGCACCAAGAACATTCCATCCTCCTCTATGAGATTAGAAAAGATCAAAGAATCATGAGAAAGGAGCAACAAAGACAAGGAAGAGACATTGAGGAGCTCAAGCACTCCATAAGACCTTCAAGAGGAAGAACAAGCCGCCATCACTAAGGTGGACTCGTTCTTTAATTTCCTTGTTCTTTATTTTTCTGTTT
>NC_029776.3:71087351-71087733 GCF_000817695.3 Arachis duranensis | reverse complement strand
ATTCCTAAAGAAGCCAATCATTCTGAATTTCAAAGGATAAAGTGAGATGCCAAAACTGTTCGGAGGCAAAAAGCTACTAGTCCCGCTCATCTAATTTGGAGCTAAGTTTCATTGATAATTTGGAGTTATAGTATATTCTCTTCTTTTTATCTTATTTGATTTTCAGTTGCTTGAGGACAAGCAACAATTTAAGTTTGGTGTTGTGATGAGCGGATAATTTGTACGCTTTTTGGCATTGTTTTTAGTATGTTTTTGATATGATATAGTTAGTTTTTAATATATTTTTATTAGTTTTTAGTTAAAATTCACTTTTCTGGACTTTACTATGAGTTTGTGTGTTTTTCTGTGATTTCAGGTATTTTCTGGCTGAAATTGAGGGACC
>NC_029776.3:71086246-71086489 GCF_000817695.3 Arachis duranensis | reverse complement strand
AAGGAGTAAGAAGGATTGGATGAAGACAGTAGGAAAGCAGAGAGACGGAAGGGAAGGCATCTTCATGCGCTTATCTGAAGTTCCTACCAATGAATTACATAAGTATCTCTATCTTTATCTCATTGTTATTTTCGTTCATCACCATATCCATTTGAGTTTGCTTGACTAAGATTTACAAGATGACCATAGCTTGCTTCATACTAACAATCTCCGTGGGATCGACCCTTACTCGTGTAAGGTTTA
>NC_029776.3:71074985-71086078 GCF_000817695.3 Arachis duranensis | reverse complement strand
CTGATCCACAGTTACTTCTGATCGGTTGCTAGTAGGAATGATAGAGCGTTGGATGAACTCCAACCATCCTCTAGCCACAGGCTTAAGGTCTGGTCTTCTCAATTGAACTGGCTTGCCTCTTGAGTTTCTTTTCCATTGAGCTCCTTCCACACATGTGTCCATGAGGACTTGGTCCAACCTTTGATCAAAGTTGACCCTTCTAGTGTAGGGGCGTGCGTTTTCTTGCATCATTGGCAAGTTGAACGCTAACCTTACATTTTCCGGACTGAAATCCAAGTATTTCCCTGGAACCATTGTAAGCCAATTCTTTGGATTCGGGTTCATACTTTGATCATGGTTCCTAGTGATCCATGCATTGGCATAGAACTCTTGAACCATTAAGATTCCGACTTGTTGAATGGGATTGGTGAGAACTTCCTAACCTCTTCTTTAGATCTCATGTTGGATCTCTGGATACTCATTCCTTTTGAGCATGAAAGGGACCTCAGGGATCACCTTCTTCTTGGCCACAACTTTATAGAAGTGGTCTTGATGGAACTTTGAGATGAATCTCTCCATCTTCCATGACTCGAAGGTTTCTCCGACTTTAGGTGCTATAAATGGTTATGAAAAAACAAAAAGTGATGCTTTTACCACACCAAACTTAAAAGGTTTGCTCGTCCTTGACCAAAAAATAGAAAGAAAGAAGGGGAAGAAGAAGAGAATGGAGGAGATTGAGGGAGATGAGTGGTTCGGCCAAGGGGGTATAAGGTGATTGTGATGTGTAAAAATGAAGGAGGGATGAGGGGTTTATATAGGAGTGGGGGGAGGGTTGGGTGCGTGTATTTTGGGTTGGGTTTGGGAGGGAAAGGATTTTGAATTTTGGAGGTGATTGGTGAAGGGTATTTAGGGTAGAGAGATGGAGGTGATTGGTGAAGGGTATTTGCGGAAGAGTGTTATGAAAAGGTGAGAGAGAGAGAGAGAGAGAGAGAGAGAGAATAAGTTGAGGTTGGTGGGATCCTGTGGGGTCCACAGATCCTGAGGGGTCAAGGACTTCTCATCCCTGCTCTATTTAGGCATGCAAAACGCCCTTAGAGTGCAATTCTAACATTAAACGTCAGACTGCTGCTTGTTTCTGGCGTTAAACGCCAGCTTTTATACCTTTCCTGGCGTTTAACGCCAGCTTGTTGCCCTGTTCTGGCGTTAAACGCCAGTCTGTTGCCCATTTCTGGCGTTGAACGCCCAGAATGGTGTCAGACTGGGTGTTTAACGCCCATCCTGCTACCCTTACTGGCGTTTAAATGCCAGTAAGTTTTTCCTCCAGAGTGTGCTATTTTTGAATTTGCTTTGATTTTTGTGGTTGTTTTTGTGACTCCACATGATCATCAACCTAAAGAAAATATAAAATAATAATGGAAAATGGAAATTTAACATAGATAACTAAAAATTAGGTTACCTCCCAATGAGCGCTTCTTTAATGTCAATAGCTTGACAGTGGGCTCTCATGGAGCCTCACAGATAATCAGAGCATGGTTATAGCCTCTCAACACCAAACTTAGAATTTGAATGTGGGGGCTTTGTTTGACTCTGTATTGGGAGAAGCTTTTCATGCTTCTTCTCCATGTGTACAGAAGGAGAACCTTGAGTCTTGAAAACAAGGTAGTCCTTATTCAATTGAAGAACCAACTCTCCTCTGTCAACATCAATCACAGCTTTTGTTGTGGCTAGGAAAGGTCTGCCAAGGATGATGGATTCATCCTCATCCTTCCCAGTGTCTAGGATTATAAAATCAGCAAGGATGTAAAGGCCTTCAACCTTCACTAGCACTCCACTACTAGTCCATAAGCATGACATGAGGTTAATACCTGACCCTAGGTCACACAAAGCCTTCTCAAAGGTCATGGTGCCTAAGGTACAGGGTATTAAAAATTTACCAGGATCCTGTTTCTTTTGAGGTAAAGTTTGCTGAACCCAGGTATTCAGTTCATTAATGAGCAATGGAGGTTCATCTTCCCAAGTCTCATTACCAAATAGCTTGGCATTCAGCTTCATGATTGCTCCTAAATACTGGGTAACTTGCCCTTCAGCAATGTTTTCATCTTTTTCAGAAGATGAATAGTCATCAGAGCTCATGAATGGTAAAAGAAAATTTAATGGAATCTCTATAATCTCTGTATGAGCCTCAGATTTCTTTGGTTCCTCATTGGGGTACTCATTAATGACCAGTGGACGTTCCTTGAGGTTTTCCTTACTGGGAATCACTGCCTTTTCACTCTCTCCAGGTTTGGCCATGTTGGTCACAGTTATGGCCTTGCACTCTCTTTTAGGATTCTCTTCTGTACTGCTTGGGAGAGTGCTAGGAGGAGTTTCAGTAACCCTTTTACTTAGCTGACCCACTTGTGCCTCCAAGTTTCTGATGGAGGACCTTGTTTCATTCATGAAACTGAAAGTGTCCTTAGATAGATTAGAGACTATATTTGCTAAGCTAGATGGATTCTGCTCAGAATTCTCTGTCTGTTGCTGAGAGGATGATGGAAAAGGCATGCCATTGCTAAACCTGTTTCTTCCACCATTATTATTGTTAAAGCCTTGTTGAGGCTTTTGTTGATCCTTCCATGAGAATTTTGATGATTTCTCCATGAGGGATTATAGGTGTTTCCATAGGCTTCACCCATGTAATTCACCTCTGCCATTGCAAGGTTCTCAGGATCATAAGTTTCTTCTTTAGAAGATGCTTCTTTAGTACTGTTGGATGCATTTTGCAATTCATTCAGACTCTGAGAAATCATATTGACTTGCTGAGTCAATATTTTGTTATGAGCCAATATGGCATTCAGAGTATCAATTTCAAGAACTCCCTTCCTATGAGGCATCCCATTATTCACAGGATTCCTTTAAGAGGTGTACAAGAATTTGTTATTTGCAACCATTTCAATGAGTTCCTGAGCTTCTGCAGGTGTTTTCTTCAAGTGAATAGATCCACATGCAGAATGGTCTAATGACATCTTAGATAATTCAGACAGACCATCATAGAATATATCCAGGATGGTCCATTCTGAGTGCATGTCAGAAGGACACTTTTTGGTCAGTTGCTTGTATCTTTCCCAAGCTTCATAGAGGGGTTCACCTTCTTTTTGCCCGAAGGCTTGAACATCCACTCTAAGCTTGCTCAGCTTTTAAGGAGGAAAAAATTTGACTAAGAAAGTCGTGACCAGCTTATCCCAAGAGTTCTGGCTATCTCTAGGTTGAGAGTCCAACCATGTTCTAGCTCTGTCTCTTACAGCAAAAGGGAAAAGCATAAGCTTATAGACCTCGGGATCAACTCTATTGGTCTTAACAATATCACAGATCTGCAAGAATTCAGTTAAAAACTGAAAAGGATCTTCTGATGGAAGTCCATAAAACTTGCAATTCTGTTGCATCAGAGAAACTAATTGAGGCTTAAGCTCAAAATTGTTCGCTCCAATGGCAGGGATTGAGATGCTTCTTCCATGGAAGTTGGAAGTTGGTGTAGTAAAATCACCAAGCACCTTCCTTGCATTGTCATTGTTGTTGGGTTCGGCCATTACTTCTTTTTCGAGATTCTCTGTAAGGTTTTCTCTGGATTGTTGTGCTTTAGCTTCTCTTAGCTTCTTTTTCAGAGTCCTTTCAGGTTCAGAGTCAGCTTCAACAAGAATGTTCTTGTCCTTGCTCCTACTCATATGAAAAAGAAGAGAACAGAAAGGAAGAGGAATCCTGTATGTCACAGTATAGAGATTCCTTTATGTGACTAAAAAAAGAGAAGAATAGAAGAATGATGTAGAAAGAAGAGATGAAGAATTCGAACACAGAGAGGGAGAGAGGGTTCGAATTATAAGAAGAAGAGAAGTGTTAGTAATTAAATGAAATAAATAGAAAGAGAAGAGAGGGAGAAAAAATTCGAATTTTTAAATATAAGAAAAGAAAAATATTTTTGTTTTTATTTTAATTATAAACTAGAATTCGAATTTATTAAAAGAGATAAAATTAAAATTTTAAAACAATTAGTTAATTTAAAAAGATTTTTGAAAAAGAAGTTAATGATTTTCGAAAATTAGAGACAGGAAAGTGGTTAGATAGTTTTGAAAAAGATAAGAATTTTAAAATCAAACAAAAAGTTAAGTAGTTAATTGAAAAAGATTTGAAAATCAATTTTGAAAAGATAAGAAGTTAGAAAAAGATTTTGAAATTGATTTTGAAAAAGATTTGAAAAGAAAATTAAAAAGATTTGATTTTTGAAATTAAAGTTGATTACTTGACTAACAAGAAACTAAAAGATAAGATTCTAGAATTTAAAGATTAAATCTTTCTTAATAGGCAAGTAATAACTTGAAATTTTTTGACTCAAAAAATTAAATGTTAGCAATTAATTTCGAAAATATGAAATAAAAGTAAGAAAAAGATTTTGAAAATCAATTTTAAAAATTTTTGAAAATATAAAAGAAAAATGAAAAGATTTGATTTTTGAAAATGTTTTGAAAAGATAGGATTTTTAAATTAAAATTTTGACTTGACTCATAAGAAACAACTAAATTTTAAAATTTTTTGACTAAGTAAATCCAAAATTTCGAAATTTATGAGAAGAATAAGGGAAAGATATATATTTTTTATTTTTGAATTTTTAATGATGAGAGAGAAAAACACCAATTTGAAACAAAACATAAAAATCATAAATCAAAACAACTAATGCATGCAAGAACACTTTGAATGTCAAGATGAACACCAAGAACACTTTGAAAATCATGATGAACAACAAGAACATATTTTTTTGAAAATTTTTAAGAAAATAAAAACATGCAAGACACCAAACTTAGAAATTTTTAATGTTTAGACACCAATAATTCTAAAATGCACATGAAAAACAAGAAAAGACATAAAACAAGAAAATCACAAGATTAAACAAAGAAAATCATCAAGAACAACTTGAAGATCATGAAGAACACGTGCATGAGTTTTCGAAAATTTCTAAGAAAAATTAAAAAAGATGCAATTGACACCAAACTTAAAATTTGACACTAGACTCAAACAAGAAACACAAAATTATTTTTAGTTTTTACGATTTTATAAATTTTTTTTGTTTTTTTTTTTGAAAGCTATGTTGGAAAAACGAGAAAGAAGAAAAATTTTTTGAAAATAAAATAAAGGTTTAAATAAGAAGAAAATTACCTAATCTAAGCAACAAGATGAACTGTTAGTTGTCCAAACTCGAACAATCCCCGGCAACGGCGCCAAAAACTTGGTACACGAAATCATGATCTCACACACTTTCTTCACAACTCCGCGTAGCTGACCAGCAAGTGCACTGGGTCGTCCAAGTAATACCTTACGTGAGTAAGGGTCGATCCCACGGAGATTGTCGGCTTGATGCAAGCTATGGTCACCTTGTAAATCTCAGTCAGGCGGTGGTGCACGAATTTGTAATCCGTACAACTAACCAGCAAGTGCACTGGGTCGTCCAAGTAATACCTTACGTGAGTAAGGGTCGATCCCACGGAGATTATTGGTTTGAAGCAAACTATGTTTATTTTATTAATCTTAGTCAGGATGCCAATAAGATTATTTGGATTTAATTGTAAGAAGTAAAAGTGTTTGGAATAAGGAATTGTTACTTTATTAATGAAGAATATGTTGGAGCTTTGGAGATGCTTTGTCCTCTGAATTTTTGTAATGTAATATTCAACTCAATTATTTGTAAAGTTCCATCCGTGGCAAGCTGTATGTAGGGTGTCACCATTGTCAGTGGCTACTTCCCATCCTCTCAGTGAAAACGGTCCAGATGCTCTGTCACAGCACGGGTAATCAGCTGTTGGTTCTCGATCATGTTGGAATAGGATCCATTGATCCTTTTGCATTTGTCATCACGCCCAGCAATCGTGAGTTTGAAGCTCGTCACAGCCATTCAATCCTTGAATCCTACTCGGAATACCACAGACAAGGTTTAGACTTTCCGGATCCTCAAGAATGGCCGCCATCAGTTCTAGCTTATACCACAAAGATTCTGATTAAGGAAGCTAAGAGATGCTCATTCAATCTGATGTAGAACAAAGGTGTTTGTCAGGCACACATTCATGGATTGAGGAAGGTGATGAGTGTCACAGATCATCACCTCCTTCACAATTAAGCGCGAATGAACATCTTAGATAGGAACACACACACGTTTGAATGAAATAGAAACAATTGCATTAATTCATTGAGACGCTGCAGAGCTCCTCACCCCCAACAATGGGGTTTAGAGACTCATGCCGTCAAAGTGTATAAAATTCAGATCTGAAAATGTCATGAGGTACCGAGTTAATCTCTAAAAGTTGTTTAAATAGTAAACTAGTAACCTAGGTTTACAAAAAATGAGTAAACTATGATAGATGGTGCAGAAATCCACTTCTGGGGCCCACTTGGTGTGTGCTGGGGCTGAGACTTAAGCTTCTCATGTGCCTGGGGCTGTTTTGGGCGTTCAACGCCAGGTTGTAACCTGTTTCTGGCGTTGAACTCCAGCTTGTAACCTGTTTCTGGCGCTGGACGCCAGGCAGCAGCATGATACTGGCGTTGAATGCCAGTTTACGTCGTCTATCTTCGCGCAAAGTATGGACTATTATATATTGGTGGAAAGCCCTGGATGTCTACTTTCCAACGCCATTGAAAGCGCGCCAATTGGACTCCTGTAGCTCCAGAAAATCCATTTCGAGTGCAGGGAGGTCAGGATCCAACAACATCAGTAGTCCTTTTTCAGCCTAACTCAGACTTTTGCTCAGCTCCCTCAATTTCAGCCAGAAAATACCTGAAATCACAGAAAAACACACAAACTCATAGTAAAGTCCAGAAATATGATTCTTTGCCTAAAAACTAATAATATTCTACTAAAACTAATTAAAACATACTAAAATCTACATTAAATTACCCCCAAAAGCGTATAAAATATCCGCTCATCACAACACCAAACTTAAACTGTTGCTTGTCCTCAAGCAACTAGATAAATAAAATAGGATGAAAAGAAATGAAGAAGTAATAATATTTCAGAGTTTTTGAGTGGAGCTCAGATTCTTATTAGATGAGCGGGGCTTGTAGCTTTTTGTTTCTGAACAGTTTTCGCAGCTCCCTTTATCTTTGAAATTCAGAATGATTGGCATCCATAGAAACTCAGAATTCAGATAGTATTATTGATTCTCCTAGTGTAGTATGTTGATTCTTGAACACAGTTACTTTATGAGTCTTGGCCATGGCCCTAAGCACTTTGTTTTCCAGTATTACCACCGGATACATAAATGCCACAGACACATGACTGGGTGAACCTTTTTCAGATTGTGACTCAGCTTTGCTAAAGTCCCCAGTTAGAGGTATCCAGAGCTCTTAAACACACTCTTTTTGCTTTGGATCACGACTTTAACCACTCAGTCTCAAGTTATTCACTTGGACCTGCATGCCACAAGCATATGGTTAGGGACAGCTTGATTTAGCCGCTTAGGCCTGGAACTATTTCCTTGGGCCCTCCTATCCACTGATGCTCAAAGCCTTGGATCCTTTTCACCCTTGCCTTTTGGTTTTAAGGGCTGTTGGCTTTTATTCCTTTTTCTTGATCCAATGATTTCTTGTAAAAAAAATATTTTTTTTCTGCTTTCTCTTGCTTCAAGAATCAAATTCATGATTTTTTAGATCATCAATAATATTTTTCGTGTTCCTCATTCTTTCAGGAGCTAATATTCATAAAATTCAAGATAAAAATATGCACTGTTCAAGCATTCATTCAGAGGACAAAAAGTATTGCCACCACATATAGTTAATTATAATTTTTATTATTAAGAACTCGAAAAAATAAATTGCTTCTTTATTCTAATTATGTACTATTTTATTGATGTCTGATGATGATGAGAAAAATAAATTATAACTTAATTGGGAATAAAACCAGAATAGATATACTAATTACTACTACTACTACTACTATATATATCTCCTAAGGTAAATTTCTATAATAACACTATCACAGAGTTAAAGCTAAAATTAGAACTCAACAACCTGTATTTTGAGAAGTAGATGTTCCTCTGATCTGTGGGGTGCTTGGTCCTTCAAGGATTAATTTCTGGCGCTTCAGCTCCCTTAAATCACGCCCTTGCTCTTCTTGTTCCTTAAGCAGTTTGCAAAGCATGCTACTTTGATTGTTCTGTTCTTCCTTTATTTAGTTCATAGCTTCTTGCAATTTAGAAATAGATGCCTCAAGATGTTCCCCATATTCGAATTGAGGAAGTTCTGGGAGGACTTCCTGTGCTCTCCTCTTGATTGGATCATCCTGCAGCTGTTGTCTGTCCATTGATATTCTAGTGATTGGCCTCTCAACTGAGATATACTCTGTTATTCCCATCTTCACTCCGGCATCTCTGCAGAGCATATAAATTAAGCTTGGATAGGCCAATCTGGCATCCTTGGAATTCTTGTTTGCTATTTTGTATAGTTCACACGAGATCAGTTGATGGACTTCTACTTCTTTTCCCAACATGATGCAGTGAATCATCACTGCTCTTTTAATAGTAACTTCAGAATGGTTGCTGGTGGGCAATATAGAACGCCCAATGAAATCCAGCCAGCCTCTGGCTACTGGTTTGAGATCTTCTCTTTTGAGTTGATTTGGGATGCCAGTCGTGCTGGTGGTCCACCTGGCTTCAGGGATGCATATATCCTCTAGAATCTTGTTTACGCCTTTATTTACCCTCATCATTCTCCTATTAAAGGAGTCTGGGTTATCTTTCAGTTGAGGAAGCTTAAAGATCTCCTTGATTTTGTCAGGATGGGTATGAACAATCTTTCCTCTGACTAAGGTCCGATGGTCATAGAGGGCAGCTCCAATTATTCTTTGCCTGTCTGTCTACCATAGATTAGCATAGAACTCCTGAACCATGTTCCTTCCCACTTTCGTTTCAGGATTAGCTAGGATTTCCTAGTTCCTGTTTCGAATTTGTTCTTGGATCTCCGGATATTCATCTTCTTTCAGATCGAACTTGACTTCCGGGATCACTGATCAGAGACTCATTATTTTGTAGTAATGGTCTGAATGTTCTTTAGTTAAGACCTTCCCTTGATTCCAAAGTGGCTTTGGAATATTCTCTTTCTTGCCTCTTGGGTTGGGTTGTTTTTCTTTAGGGGCCATGATCAAAGTGAGTATGTTTTTGTGATCACGGATAAGCACACCAAACTTAGAGGTTTGCTTGTCCTCAAGCAAAAGAAAAGAGAGAAGAGGAATAGGAGGAGAGCAAATGTGGAATGGTGTATGATGAGAGGGGCGCCGAAAGTGGATATAAAGGGAGGGGGTGGGTTTTCGGGAGGGGGTGGGTATTCGAAAAATAGAAAAAGATATAAGATAAGAGATATGATTTATAAAAGATAAATATGATAAGAAAATGATATAATTTAAAAAGATCTGAAATAAATCTGAATTTTTAATTTGAAAAAGATTTTAAAAGATAATTAAATTTTGAAAAACTTAAAAAAAGAGTTGGATTGGATTGGAAATCATCTGTCTTTATAGATGAAGATGCATGTAAAATCTTTGAAAAAGGGATTTCAGAAATTAGGGATTTTAGAAATTAGGATGAAAATTTTTGGAATTGAAGGATGATATTTGGAAATATGTTTATGCAAGAAATCATGAATTGAAACATAAAAATTAGAAAATTTTTGAAGAAAAACAAATTTTACCTCCTCCCCACCATCCTGGCGTTAAACGCTCAACTGCTGCATGTTTTGGGCGTTTAACGCCCAATTGTTGTTTCTCCTGGGTGTTCAACGCACAGCTGTTGCTTCTTTCTGGCGTTCAACGCCCAGAAGATGCTCCTTTCTGGCGTTTAATGCCCAGATGGCTACCTCTACTGGCGTTGAATGCCCAGTGGGTGCTTCTTTTGGGCGTTCAATGCCCAAAACGTTTCTTACTGGCTTTTTCATGCCAGTGAGCTTCCAAATTTCCCTGTAACTCTGTGAATTCAATCAATTGCTATTTTACCTTTTGAAGATACTCTGACATATATCTGTAAAAATTAATTAATTAGTAAAAAACAAATAAAATTAAATTTTGTGAGTGGCTGGGTTGCCTCCCAGCAAGCGCTTCTTTAATGTCGTTAGCTGGACTATTACTGAGCTTTTAATCAAGTCTCAGTTTTGAGCATTCTTGCTCAAAATTGCTTTCAAGATAATGTTTAACTCTCTGTCCATTAACAATGAACTTTTTGTTAGATTCATTATCCTGAAGCTCTACGTATCCATATGGTGATACACTTGTAATCACATATGGACCTCTCCACCGGAATTTTAATTTCCCGGGGAATAATTTGAGCCTAGAATTAAATAGCAGAACTTTCTGTCCTGGCTCAAAGACTCTGGATGACAATTTCTTATCATGCCATCTTTTCACTTTCTCTTTGTAAATTTTTGCATTCTCGAAAGCATTGAGTCTAAATTCCTCTAGCTCATTTAACTGGAGCAATCGTTTTTCTCCAGCTAACTTGGTATCAAGGTTTAGGAATCTGGTTGTCCAGTAGGCCTTGTGTTCCAGTTCCACTGGCAAGTGACATACCTTTCTATACACAAGCTGGTATGGAGAGGTCCCTATAGGGGGTCTTGAATGCTATTCTGTATGCCCACAGAGCATCATCCAAGCTTCTTGCCCAATCCATGCTACGGTTAATTACAATCCGTTCCAGGATTCTTTTGAGTTCTCTATTTGAGACTTCAGCTTGCCCATTAGTCTGTGGGTGATATGGAGTAGCTACCCTGTGGCTAACTCCAAAACGAACCAAAGAAGAGTAAAGCTGTTTATTGCAGAAATGAGTGCCCCCATCACTGATTAATACTCTAGGGGTACCAAATCTGCTGAAGATGTGTTTTTGGAGAAATTTTAACACTGTTTTAGTGTCATTAGTGGGTGTTGCAATAGCCTCCACCCATTTGGACACATAATCCACTGCCACCAGAATATAAGTGTTTGAGTATGATGGTGGGAAAGGTCCCATGAAGTCAATACCCCATACATCAAACAACTCAATCTCCAAGATCCCTTGTTGAGGCATGGCATAACTGTGAGGTAGATTGCCAGATCTTTGGCAACTGTCACAATTAAG